>NC_089799.1:5557707-5585207 GCF_040412425.1 Macrobrachium rosenbergii
TGGTAATTAAATTAAATAGTAATTCTTAACATATGCTTCTAATTCCCTTATCAACGCCCCCCGACACACACGCACACACACAAAAACACACACGAACAAACATAATATAAACCCTGCATTAAATAATAATCCTTACAATGTGTTTCTGATTCCCTTACCCACACACACACACACACACACACAAAACACAAACACACGAACAGACATATATAATCCCTGCAATTAAATAACAATTCTTAAGATATGCTTCTAATTCCCTTACCCACTCACACACACACACAAACACAAAAACACACACACGAACAAACAGAATGACGTCAGAATGGACATTCATCACATATCATCAGAAAAGAAAAAGAACGTAACATGAACACCGGAGTTCAGTTCTTGGAAATCCGATCCTACTTCCCCAAGAGGGAAGGAAACTGCAGTAGATTAATTGCCATATTATTCACATCTCCCTCAAACGCATCACGCTCTCGTAAAATTTAATTAAACACTCGTGGGGATCACGATGATGATAATGATGATGAGAATGATTTTCCCCGAGGCAACGAAGTGGAAATTTTTTTTTCTACATCTGGAAATCCCCGTGGGTGGGTAGTGCCGTCAGTACACCTCACGGGGTACACTGTAGGCACTACTAAAGGTTCTTTGCAATGTCCCTTCGGTCCCTAGCTGCAACCCCTTGCTGTACCTCTCGAGTGCATTATAGGCATTACTAAAGGTTCTTTGCAGCGTCCCTTCGGCCCCTAGCTGCAACTCCTTCCACTCCTTTTACTGTACCTCCATTCATATTATCTTTCTTCCATCTTGCTATCCACCTTCTCCTAACAATTACTTCTTAAAAAATGCAACTGCTTTCAGGTTTTCCTCCTGTTACACCTTTCGAATCTACCTACTCTCAATTTCCTTTCCAGCGCTGAATGACCTCATAGGTCCCAGTGCTTAGTCTTTGGCCTAAGCTCTATATTCCAGTCCATTCCATTCGCCTGGAAATGAGTGGGTGGTACTAGCCCCACCCTTCCCCACTCGCCTTCATTCACCAAAGCTTTACAACAGTAGTCGCAAAAATTTCCACCACCCCTGTCCCATTATTCCTGTGACAAGCACTCTTCAATATCATTCAATTTTCCATCTGTTCTCTCGGCGGTTCTATTTCACTATCTATTTCACCTTCTATTTTTTTTTTCACTTTTTTTAGTTTCCTGTAAAAGCAAATTGTTGAGATGGCTTTGTCTGTCCGTCCACACTTTTTCTGTCCGCACTCAGATCTTAAAAACTGCTAAGGCTACAGGGCTGCAAATTGATATGTTGATCATCCACCCTCCAATCACAAAACATACAAATTGCAGCCCTCTAGCCTCAGTAGTTACTATTTTATTCAAGGTTAAAGTTTGCCATAATCGTGCTTCTGGCAACGATATAGGATAGGCCACCAGCGGGCCATGGTTAAATTTTCATGGGCCGCGACTCATACAGCATTATACCGAGACCACAGATAGACAGATCTATTTTCGGTGGCCTTGATTATACGCTGTAGCGGCTGTACTGAAAACTCGATTGCTCCGAAGAAATTTCGGCGCATTTTTTACGTGTTTATAACTGGGTCTTCTTGCGAGCATTCGGCTGTTGTCTTCAACAGAATAATTATATTGTAGAGTTAAGTCAACAAATAAGGATAGAAAGATGGTTATATATTCACCTGCGTTTGAGCATCATCAAGTTTCTCAAATTAATCTCTTCTTTTCTGTCGCAGAATTCCTCTCTCTCTCTCTATCTCTTCAGACAAAGATTTCCTCTCACTTCTGTCTCAAAGAGATACTCTGTCTCTCTTCTGTCACAAAACAACCCTCTCTCTCTCTCTCTCTCTCTCTCTCTCTCTCTCTCTCTCTGCAGTAAATTAGGTGCTTAGCTGCAACTCTATGGTTGTGTGTCAAGGCTAAGAGAGAGAGAGAGAGAGAGAGAGAGAGAGAGAGAGACGCGTCAAAATCTATATATCCTTGATACGAGAGGGCCTAGACGAGGTAATCTCAATCCACCTGGATGAAACGATTCCTTCATAAAAGATATTTCTCTCTCTCTCTCTCTCTCTCTCTCTCTCTCTCTCTCTCTCTCTCTCTCTACCAGAGCAACCAAAAACGTTAACCATTCTCGCTGTCTGTTTGGCTGTCTGTCTCTCTTATAACCAGAGCAACCAAAAACGTTATCCATTCTCTCTCTCTCTCTCTCTCTCTCTCTCTCTCTCTCTCTCTCTCTCTCTCTCTCTCTCTCTCTCTCTCTCTCTTAATGTACAGATTGTGGAGGATGAAGAAGATGAAGAAGAGGAAGAAGAGGAAAATAGAAATGAAGAAAATAAGACTGAAGAGAGAGAAAAGAGTAATGAAAACAAAGAACAGGATAAGAGTATGGATGCAGAGAAACTCATAGATTCTACATATGAGGCAATACAGCAACATACATATGAGGAAATAAATTATGACATGATAAATCAAAATAAAATCCCAAAGAAGTTGTACTCGGATCTTCATACTGATGGGAAAGAAGAAGAAAAAAGGAAAGAAAAGAAAGACACAGTATGCACCCTTTTGAAAAGAGGAAATTGCAGGTCTGGTGAAAGATGTTATTACAAACATCCCAAGATATGTCCCAATTATGAGATCTATGGCAAATGTGCATATCTAGATGGCTACGAAGAGAAATGCAGCAATCTACATCCAAAAATATGTAAAAACTGGAAAGAAGGAAATGAATGTAAGTTTAATAAGAAATGTAGGTACATGCATCCTGTAGCCATGAAAAACCAAATTCAAAATCAAAATCAAATACATATAAAAAATCAAGGTAAAAATGAAACAAATAAAGAAAGGAACAAAGATCATGTGATGAAGGCAAAAAGCAAGCCAACAACACATTATGAAATGTCAGCACCACGATATGAGGCATCAGCACCTAGATATAGCACAAGGAATAAGCAATGTATCTATGATGCTAGGGGATGGTGCAGATATGGAGATAAATGCAGGTTTATGCACAAAATGAATAAATATGAAGCTGGAAGATCAAATATAATGGAAAAGTTGGATTTTTTAATGTACGAATTTCTGGAAATGAAAAAAAGATCAACATATCAGAACAGGAAAGAGACATGGGAAAATCCTTACTATTACCCATATTAGATAATGGAGATAATACGCAAACCATCATAGTGATGAACGCAAGGGGTTTAGTTTCGAGTAACTCAAAAGAAAGATAGAGTTCTTAGAAGAACTAACCCAAATTAAAAAATAGAAATATTGAATATAAGTGAAACCTGGTATTCCCAAGAGACTGGTAATGATGACCAGAAAAAGGGTTTCCAAACTTATAGATCAGATAGAAAAAATAGAAATCAAGGGGGAACCGTGATATATGGGAGAGATGCCAATCAAGGAAAAATCTGTGAGAAATATAGTAACACAGAATGTGAATTAATAGCAGTAGAATTTGAATCTGAAAAATTAGTGAACATTGTAATTTACAGACCCCCTAATACTAAAGAGTTTGATATAATAATTGACAAACTGGATGAAATATGTAGAAATCACAAGGACTGGACTATACTCCTATCCGGAGACTTTAACTTTCCTTTTGTAGAATGGAAAGAAAGAATAGGAGACTGTGGTTGTTTCTATACATATAAAAAAGAGAGCAATAGTAGCGCAGAAGATAAGAGGCAATTTGAAAAGCTATTAGATATGCTACTAGAACATAACATTCAGCAAATAAATCACCTGCCAACAAAAAAGGAAAATATTTTAGACCTAGTATTTGTGAATGAGGTGAACTATGTTAAAGAAATAATAGTATATAACACGAGTATTTCGGACCATAATTTCATAGAACTAACAGTCCGTTCTAAAGCACACGGAAACAAAGAAAAGCAAGAGACGAAAAAATGGCAAGGATATGGAAAATACAATTTCTATAGTAAGAATATAAATTGGTCAAAAATAAATGAAGAATTAAACAAAGAATGGGAAACATATTTGTAAGTGATAATATACGGGTAAATACCGATATATTATATAAAATATTAGAGGAAATAGTGGAAAAATATATACAAAAGAAAAAAAGTAAACATCAGTCACGAATTCCAAGAGACAGAAGGATCTTGTTCCAGAAAATCAGAAAGTGGAAAAAAGCTCTTGCAAAAGAAAAGAATGCATGGAAAGTGATGGAACTAAAAAGTAAGATAGAAAATGCAGAACAAAAGATTATACAATCAAAAGAAAATGAAAAATGGAACCTACAAGAAAAGACCCTACAAAATATCAAGCAAAACCCTAAAATTTTTTATTCATATGCAAAAAAGATGAATAAAATAAGAGTAGAAATAGGCCCTCTAAGAATTGAAGGGCGATTAACGAATGAAAAAAAGGAAATATGTAACATATTAGCAGAAAGATATAAGAGTGAATTTACACCTAGAATTGACAATGAAGATAATGATGCAGAAATAAGAGATGAAAATATTGAATACTTATCGGATATAGATATTACAGAAGCTGATATTGTGCAGGCTATTAAGGAAATTAAAAATGGATCAGAAGCAGGACCAGATGGCGTACCTGCCATATTGTTAAAGAAAGTGGTTCATTCAATCGCATAGTCGCTAGCAATATTATTAAGACAAAGTATAGATACAGGCAAGATTTATGATGAGCATAAATTAGCATATATTACTCCTACTTTCAAAAGTGGTTCAAGACTAGAGGCACATAATTATAGGCCTGTGAGTCTGACATCTCATATTATGAAAGTATATGAAAGGGTAATGAAAAAATATAATGAAACATTTAATGAAAAATAGATTGTTCAATATAGGACAACATGGTTTTGTACCTGGAAAAAGTACACAAACCCAACTGTTAGTCCACCATGAAAGCATATATAAAAATATGATAAATGAAAAGATACAGATGTGGTTTACCTAGACTTTGCAAAAGCTTTTGACAAGGTAGATCATAATATATTAGCGAAAAAAATTAGAAAACATAACATTGTTGACAAAGTAGGAAGATGGATAAAAGAATTTTTGCAAAACAGAAAACCGATAGTGATTGCAAACGATGAGAAATCGGATGAAGCTACGGTAATATCTGGTGTACCACAAGGTACGGTGTTAGCTGCATTGCTGTTTGTGATTATGATTGCCGACATAGACAGTAATGTTAAGGACTCAGTAGTAAGAAGTTTCGCAGATGACATAAGAATAAGTAGAGAAATTGCTTGTGATGAAGATAGGAACTCGCTACAAAGAGACCTAAACAAAATATATAAATGGGCAGAGATAAATAGGATGGTATTTAACTCTGATAAATTTGAATCAATGAACTACGGTGACAGAGTAGGAATGCTATATGCATATAAAGGACCTAATAATGAGACAATCACAAACAAGGAAGCAGTTAAAGACCTTGGTGTGATGTTGAATAGGAATATGTTATGCAATGATCAAATAGCAATTCTATTGGCAAAATGCAAAGCAAAAATGGGAATGTTGTTCCAGCACTTCAAAACAAGAAAAGCTGAACACATGATTATGCTTTATAAAACGTACGTACGTAGTCCACTTGAATATTGCAATATAATATGGTACCCACACTAACAAAAGGATATTGCACAAATAGAGAGTGTACAAAGGTCATTTACAGCTAGAATAGATGAAGTTAAGGACCTTGACTACTGGGAAAGACTACAATTCTTAAATTTATATAGTCTTGAAAGGAGAAGAGAACGCTACATGGTAATTCAAGCATGGAAACAGATAGAAGGAATTACCGAAAACATCATGGAGCTAAAAATATCAAAAAGAGCAAGCAGAGGTAGATTAATAGTGCCAAAAACTATACAAGGAAAACTAAGGAAAGCACACAGGACATTAATCCACCACGGACCAGCATCGATAATGCAGCGTCTATTCAATGCGCTACCAGCTCATCTGAGGAACATAACAGGAGTGAGCGTAGATGTGTTTAAGAACAAGCTCGACAAATATCTAAGATGCATCCCAGACCATCCAAGACTGGAAGATGCAAAATATACCGGAAGATGCGTTAGCAATTCTCTGGTAGACATCAGAGGTGCCTCACACTGAGGGACCTGGGGCAACCCGAACGAACTGTAAGGTCTGTAAGGTAAGGTAAGGCCTCTCTCTCTCTCTCTCTCTCTCTCTCTCTCTCTCTCTCTCTCTCTCTCTCTCTCTCTCTCTGTGGTTGTATTTATACATATAAAAAATGGAGTAATAGTAGCGCAGAAGATAAGAGGCAATTTGAAAAGCTATTAGATATGCTACTAGAACATAACGTCCAGCAAATAAATCACCTGCCAACAAGAAGGGATAATGTTTTAGACCTAGTATTTGTGAGCGAGGTGAATTATGTTAAAGATATAATAGTATATAAAATACAAGTATTTCAGACCATAATGTCATAGAATTAACAGTTCATTCCAAAGCAACTGAAAACAGAGATAAGCAAGAGAGGAAAAAATGGGAAGGATACGGAAAATACAATTTCTATAGTAAGAATATAAAATGGTCAGAAATAAATGAAGAATTATACAAAGACTGGGAAAACATATTCGCAAGTGATAATATACAGGTAAATACGGAAATATTTTATAAAATATTAGAGAAAATAGTGGATGAATATATACCGAAGAAGAAAAGTAAACATCAGTCATGCATACCAAGAGACAGAAGGATCCTGTTCCAGAAAATCAGAAAGTGGAAAAAAGCTCTTGCAAAAGAAAAGGATGCATGGAAAGTGATGGAACTAAAAAGTAAGACAGAAAATGCAGAAGAAAAGATTATACAATCAAAAGAAAATGAAAAACGGGACCTAGAAGAAAAGACCCTACAAAATATCAAGCAAAACCAAAAATTTTTTTACTCATATGCAACAAAGATGAATAAAAGAAGAGTAGAAATAGGCCCTCCAAGAATTGAAGGGAGATTAACGAATGAAAAAAAGGAAATATGTAACATATTAGCAGAAAGATATGAGTGAATTTACACCTAGAATTGATAATGAAGATAATGATACAGAAATAAGAGATGAAAATAGTGAATATTTATCGGACATAGATATTAATGAAGCCGATATTGTGCAGGCTATTAATGAAATTAAAAATGGATCAGTAGCTGGACCAGACGGCATCCCTGCCATTTTGTTAAAAAAAGTGGTTCATTCAATCGCAAGTGTAAATACAGGCAAGATTTATAATGAGCATAAATTAGCAAATATTACTCCTATTTTTAAAAGTGGATCAAGACTAGAGGCAAGTAATTATATGCCTGTGAGTCTGACATCTCATATTATGAAAGTGTATGAAAGGGTAATGAAGAAAAATATAATGAAACATTTAATGAAAAATGATTGTTTAATATAGGACAACATGGTTTTGTACCTGGAAAAAGTACACAAACTCAACTGTTAGTCCACCATGAAAGCATATATAAAAATATGATAAAGGAAAAAGATACAGATGTGGTTTACCTAGACTTTGCAAGAGCTTTTGACAAGGTAGACCATAGTATATTAGCGAAAAAAAAAATTATTGTGCACAAAGTAGGAAGATGGATAAAAGAATTTTTGCAAAACAGAAAACCGATAGTGATTGCAAACGATGAGAAATCAGATGAAGCTAAGGTAATATCCGGTGTGCCACAAGGTATGGTGTTAGCTGCACTGCTGTTTGTTATTATGATCGTAGACATAGACAGTAATGTTAAGGACTCGGCAGTGAGAGCTTTCGTTGATGACACAAGAATAAGTAGAGAAATTACTTGTGATGAAGATAGGAACTCGTTACAAAGAGACCTAAACAAAATATATGAATGGGCAGAGGTAAATAGGATGGTATATATAGGATGGTATTTAACTCTGATAAATTTGAATCAATAAATTATGGTGATAAAGAAGGAATGCTATATGCATATAGAGGACCTAATAACGAGACAATCACAAATAAGGAAGCAGTTAAAGACCTTGGTGTGATGTTGAATAGGAATATGTTATGCAATGATCAAATAGCAATACTATTGGCAAAATGGAAAGCAAAAATGGGAATGTTGTTCTGGCACTTCAAAACAAGAAAAGCCGAACACATGATTATACTTTATAAAACGTAGGTGCGTAGTCCACTTGAATATTGCAATAAAATATGGCACCCACACTACCAAAAGGATATTGCACAAATAGAGAGTGTACAAAGGTCCTTTACAGCTAGAATAGAAGAAGTTAAGGACCTTGACTACTGGGAGAGACTACAATTCTTAAATTTATATAGTCTCGAAAGGAGAAGAGAACGGTACATGATAATACAGGCATGGAAACAGATAAAAAGAATTACCGAAAACATCATGGAGCTAAAAATATCAGAAAGAGCAAGCACAGGTAGCTTTATAGTGCCCAAAACTATACCAGGAAAACTAAGGAAAGCACACAGGACATCAATCCACCACGCACCAGCATCAATAATGCAGCGTCTATTCAGTGCGTTACCAACTCATCTGAGGAACATATCAGGAGTGACTGTAGATGTGTTTAAGAATAAGCTCGACAAATATCTAAGATGCATCCCAGACCTCCCAAGATTGGAAGATGCAAAATATACCGGAAGATGCATTAGCAATTCTCTGGTAGACATCAGAGGTGCCTCACACTGAGGGACCTGGGGTAACCCGAACGAACTGTAAGACTCTCTCTCTCTCTCTTATAACCAGAGCAACCAAAAATGTCAACCATTCTCTCTCTCTCTCTCTCTCTTACAATCAAAACAACCAAAAACGTTAACCATTCTCTCTCCCTCTCTCTCTCTCTCTCTCTCTCTCTCTCTCTCTTATAACCAGAGCAACCAAAAAGTTAACCATTCTCTCCCTCGCTCTCTCTTTCTCTCTCTCTCTCTGAACCAGAGCAACCAAAAACGTTATCCAATCTCTCTCTCTCTTATAACCAGGGCAACCAAAAACGTTATCCATTCATCCATTCTCTCTCTCTCTCTCTCTCTTCTCTCTCTCTCTCTCTCTCTCTCTCTCTCTTATAACCAGAAGCGTAACAAGGTAGACCATAGTATATAGTAAGAATATAAATTGGTCAAAAATAAATGAAGAATTAAACAAAGAATGGGAAAATATATTTGTAAGTGATGATATACAGGTAAATACCGATATATTATATAAAATATTAGAGGAAATAGTGGAAAAATATATACCGAAGAAAAAAGTAACCATCAGTCACGAATTCCAAGAGACAGAAGGATCTTGTTCCAGAAAATTAGAAAGTGGAAAAAGCTCTTGCAAAAGAAAAGAATGCATGGAAAGTGATGGAACTAAAAAGTAAGATAGAAAATGCAGAACAAAAGATTATACAATCAAAAGAAAATGAAAAATGGAACCTAGAAGAAATGACACTACAAAATATCAAGCAAAACCCTAAAATTTTTTTATTCATATGCAAAAAGATGAATAAAATAAGAGTAGAAAATAGGCCCTCTAAGAATTGAAGGGCGATTAACGAATGAAAAAGGAAATATGTAACATATTAGCAGAAAGATATAAGAGTGAATTTACACCTAGAATTGACAATGAAGATAATGATACAGAAATAAGAGACGAAAATACTGAATACTTATCAGATATAGATATTACAGAAGCCGATATTGTGCAGGCTATTAATGAAATTAAAAATGGATCAGCAGCAGGACCAGATGGAGTACCTGCCATATTGTTAAAGAAAGTGGTTCATTCAATCGCAAAGCTGCTAGCAATATTATTAAGGCAAAGTATAGATACAGGCAAGATTTATGATGAGCATAAATTAGCATATATTACTCCTACTTTCAAAAGTGGTTCAAGACTAGAGGCAAGTAATTATAGGCCTGTGAGTCTGACATCTCATATTATGAAAGTATATGAAAGGGTAATAAAAAAATTTAATGAAACATTTAATGAAAAATAGATTGTTCAATATAGGACAACATGGTTTTGTACCCGGAAAAAGTACACAAACCCAACTGTTAGTCCACCATGAAAGCATATATAAAAATATGATAAATGAAAAAGATACAGATGTGGTTTACCTAGACTTTGCAAAAGCTTTTGACAAGGTAGATCATAATATATTAGCGAAAAAATTAGAAAACATAACATTGTTGACAAAGTAGGAAGATGGATAAAAGAATTTTTGCAAAATAGAAAACAGATAGTGATTGCAAACGATGAGAAATCGGATGAAGCTACGGTAATATCCGGTGTACCACAAGTACGTGTTAGCTGCATTGCTGTTTGTGATTATGATTGCAGACATAGACAGTAATGTTAAGGACTCAGTAGTAAGAAGTTTCGCAGATGACACAAGAATAAGTAGAGAAATTGCTTGTGATGAAGATAGGAACTCGCTACAAAGAGACCTAAACAAAATATATAAATGGGCAGAGATAAATAGGATGGTATTTAACTCTGATAAATTTGAATCAATGAACTATGGCGATAAAGTAGGAATGCTATATGCATATAAAGGACCTAATAATGAGACAATCACAAACAAGGAAGCAGTTAAAGACCTTGGTGTGATGTTGAATAGGAATATGTTATGCAATGATCAAATAGCAATTCTATTGGCAAAATGCAAAGCAAAAATGGGAATGTTGTTCCGGCACTTCAAAACTAGAAAAGCTGAACACATGATTATGCTTTATAAAACGTACGTCACGTAGTCCACTTGAATATTGCAATATAATATGGTACCCACACTACCAAAAGGATATTGCACAAATAGAGAGTGTACAAAGGTCATTTACAGCTAGAATAGAAGAAGTTAAGGACCTTGACTACTGGGAAAGACTACAATTCTTAAATTTATATAGTCTTGAAAGGAGAAGAGAACGCTACATGGTAATTCAAGCATGGAAACAGATAGAAGGAATTACCGAAAACATCATGGAACTAAAATTATCAAAAAGAGCAAGCAGAGGTAGATTAATAGTGCCAAAAACTATACCAGGAAAATTAAGGAAAGCACACAGGACATTAATCCACCACGCACCAGCATCGATAATGCAGCGTCTATTCAATGCGCTACCAGCTCATCTGAGGAACATATCAGGAGTGAGCGTAGATGTGTTTAAGAATAAGCTCATTAAAATATCTAAGATGCATCCCAGACCATCCAAGACTGGAAGATGCAAAATATACCGGAAGATGCGTTAGCAACTCTCTGGTAGACATCAAAGGTGCCTCACACTGAGGGACCTGGGGCAACCCAAACAGATTGTAAGGTCTGTAAGGTAAGGTAAGGTCTCTCTCTCTCTCTCTCTCTCTCTCTCTCTCTCTCTCTCTCTCTCTCTCTCTCTCTCTCATAATCAGAGCAACCAAAAACGTTATGCAATCTCTCTCTCTCTCTCTCTTATAACCAGGGCAACCAAAAACGTTATCCATTCTCTCTCTCTCTCTCTCTCTCTCTCTCTCTCTCTCTCTCTCTCTCTCTCTCTCTCTCTCTCTCTCTCTCATACAACCAATGCAACCAAAAACGTCAAAAATATATATACTGTATATACATCTACTCCGAATTTCAACAAGACTAAGAGAGAGAGAGAGAGAGAGAGAGAGAGAGAGAGAGAGAGAGAGAGAGAGAGAGAGAGAGAGAGAGAGAGAGAGGAATTCCACCTGGCACTTTGAATCCCTCACAAACAATGTGAGCTCATACTGCAAGCGAAATATAAATATATATATATATATATATATATATATATATATATATATATATCTATCTATAGAGAGAGAGAGAGAGAGAGAGAGAGAGAGAGAGAGAGAGAGAGAGAGAGAGAGAGAGAGAGAGAGCACACACTGACCTGTTATTAAACGCCGGCCAGGGAAATATGAAAGCTCCCTTGGCAACCGAGGTAAATACGCCAAGGAATTTGAGCGACATAATTGGGCAATAAGGAAGACAGGAGTGAAGGGTCTCGCACCCCCCCCAACCCCCCTGGGGGGAGAAGAGGGGAGGGGAGGGGGTGTAAAGACTCCCCTCTCCCCCTTCCCTCCCCACCCCTCTCACCTCACTTTAAACCCATAAAAAACAACTCTTCCTCCTGTCTGGTCAACTAATAGTAAACTAGTTAAAGTAACCGGATGTAAGACTTGATCCTAAGCCACAGGGCGACGAAGGTGAGTGGCTTAATGTACTACACTACAATGTACGGAATCGACGACCTGTTGGTGAGGATTTTTGTAAACGTGTATGAATTAGCAGCAAGAGGATGATTGGGGCAGTGTCTTGTTTTTTGTTTCTCTGGAGCCAACCACTCTTTTGGGAAGACAGTTACAAGAAACACACTTAACTAAATAAATATGCATATATGTATAAATAAAGAAGCAGTTAAAGACCTTGGTGTGATGTTGAATAGGAATATGTTATGCAATGATCAAACAGCAATACTATTGGCAAAATACAAAGCAAAAATGGGAATGTATGTATGTATGTTTCTTGTAAATAAATACATAAATATCCCACTTCCCGCAGAAACTTATTTATTTTCAATACCATCAGTAACAAAAGCAGAATTATACCAAGGTAATTGCATATGAAGAAGTATTCAAGTCCCTTATCTCAAGGGCTAAGGAATTTCTCTCTCTCTCTCTCTCTCTCTCTCTCTCTCTCTCTCTCTCTCTCTCTCTCTCTCTCTCTCTCTCATTATTTTTTTATGTTTGTGTTTATCAAAATAAGTGTTTTCATTCAGGGATTTGCCCTCTCTCTCTCTCTCTCTCTCTCTCTCTCTCTCTCTCTCTCTCTCTCTCTCTCTCTCTCTCTCTCTCTCTCTCTCTCATTTTTTTAAGTTTATGTTTATCAAAATAAGTGTTTTCATTCCCTGTGCTGGAACGTTGTAAACGAAATGGGATTTGCTCTCTCTCTCTCTCTCTCTCTCTCTCTCTCTCTCTCTCTCTCTCTCTCTCTCTCTCTCTCTCTCTCATTTTTTTTATAAATTAAGTTTTATCCTTTGTGCCTGAACTTTAGAAACGAAAAGGGAATTGCTCTCTCTCTCTCTCTCTCTCTCTCTCTCTCATTTTTTTAAGTTTATGTTTATCAAAATAAGTGTTTTCATTCCCTGTGCTGGAAAGTTGTAAACGAAATGGGATTTGCTCGCTCACTCTCTCTCTCTCTCTCTCTCTCATTTTTTTTATAAATTAAGTGTTTCATCCTTTGTGCCTGAACTTTAGAAACGAAAAGGGAATTGCTCTCTCTCTCTCTCTCTCTCTCTCTCTCTCTCTCTCTCTCTCTCTCTCTCTCTCTCTCTCTCTCTCTTTGTGATGAAGATAGGAACTCATTAAAGAGACCTAAACAAAATATATAAATGGGCAGAGATATATAGGATGATATTTAACTCTGATAAATTTGAATCAATGAACTATGGTGATAAAGTAGGAATGCTATATGCATATAAAGGACCTAATAATGAAACAATCACAAACAAGCAAGCAGTTAAAGACCTTGGTGTGATGTTGAATAAGAATATGTTATGCAATGATCAAATAGCACTTCAAAACAAGAAAAGCTGAACACATGATTATGCTTTATAAAACGTACGTACGTAGTCCACTTGAATATTGCAATATAATATGGTACCCACACTAACAAAAGGATATTGCACAAATAGAGAGTGTACAAAGGTCATTTACAGCTAGAATAGAAGAAGTTAAGGACCTTGACTACTGGGAAAGACTATAATTCTTAAATTTATATAGTCTTGAAAGGAGAAGAGAACGCTACATGGTAATTCAAGCATGGAAACAGATAGAAGGAATTACCGAAAACATCATGGAACTAAAAATATCAAAAGGAGCAAGCAGAGGTAGATTAATAGTGCCAAAAACTATACCAGGAAAACTAAGGAAAGCACACAGGACATTAATCCACCACGCACCAGCATCGATAATGCAGCGTCTATTCAATGCGCTACCAGCTCATCTGAGGAACATAACAGGAGTGAGCGTAGATGTGTTTAAGAATAAGCTCGACAAATATCTAAGATGCATCCCAGACCATCCAAGACTGGAAGATGCAAAATATACCGGAAGATGCGTTAGCAATTCTCTGGTAGACATCAAAGGTGCCTCACACTGAGGGACCTGGGGCAACCCGAACGAACTGTAAGGTCTGTAAGGTCTGTAAAGTCTCTCTCATTTTTTTATAAATTAAGTGTTTTTATCCCTTGTGCTTGAACTTTGGAAACGAAAAGGGAATTACTTTCTTTCTCTATCTCTCTCTCTCTCTCATTATTTTTTAAAAGGTTTTCGTTTATTAAAATAAGTGTTTTTACTCCTTGTGCTTCAACGTTGTAAACGAAAAGGGAATTGCTCTCTCTCTCTCACTTTTTTTTTTTTTTATAAATTAAGTGTTTTTATCCCTTGTGCTTCAACTTTGGAAACGAAAAGGGAATTGCTCTCTCTCTCTCTCTCTCTTCCTCCTCTAATTACTCTGTTCTTCCAGGCAAGTGGGTCGACCACGCAGGGGCATATTTGTGAAGAAGCAGAGATGAGTTATGCCTGATATAATTCAAGAATATTCCCTTCCCCTGAAGCATAACTGTGGTATCTCCCTCTCAAGGAGATAATCTCAGTGCTTACATTGAACCTGTGTGTGTACGTGTGTATATGTGCGTGGGCGCGCATTTCTTGCGAAATAGGGCTTCCAACATTATTACATGGAACGCAATATCTCGTACCTTTTTTTTGGGGGGGGGCTCTCTCCTCTTGGCTTGTATTATGTGTTTCCTGGTGTATTTTATATTTCATTTTTTTTTAAATCGTTATTCTGTCATATTTCTTGACTGGGGTGAAGATACTTTTGGGTATCATCAATTCTCTTTTCTTGAAATGGTCTTCAATGAAATATTGATGGTCGCCTAATTTAATTACCATTAATCTGAAGAATCAAGGATTAACCAGCTCTCTCTCTCTCTCCCTCTCTCTCTGTGCGTGAAAAGATGTGCAAGTTATATACCTATGGGAATCCGTAGCATGTAACCCAAATGCGGAAATATATACCAATATAAAGGTAGCTAAAAAAGCACTTTTCTTAATTCTTAAAGGTGCCCATAGCACTTTTCTTCAATATTAAATATAGCCAAAGCGCTTTTCTTCCATCTTAAAGATAGCCAAAGCATTTTTCTTCCATCTTAAAGAGAGCCATAGCACTTTTCTTCAGTCTTAAAAAGGCATCCATATCACTTTTCTTCAATCTTATAAGGTATTCACAGCACTTTTCTTTTATCTTAAAAATATCCATAGGACTTCTTCTATCGCAATTTTTCTTTATTTTCAAGATATCAACAGTACTTTTTTCCTCAGTTTAAAGGACATCTATAGTACCTTTCTTCAATCTTTAAGAGATCCACAGCACTTGTTCTTCAACCTCAAATACAGACACCCATTTGTAAAACTTTCTTTAATCTTAGCAAATACCCACAGCACTTTCCTTCAAACTTAAAAAGACATCCACAACACTCATCTTCAATATTAAAAGAAAATCCACAGCACTTGTTCTTCCACCTCAAAATAAAGACAAACATTTATAACACTTTCTTCAGTCTTGGAAGATATCAATATATTCTTTCTTCAGTCTTAAATAAAGTCAGTCAAAACACCTCTCCAAACTTGAAAATATCTACACAACTTTTTCTTCAATCCCAAATAACGCCATCATCATGAGAGAAAACTCTTGAGTTTTTCTTTCGCAAGACGCCGCTAAATACCTTAACGCCTCATAATCTCTCTACGTGGTGGGAGGCTATATGACGTCAATTAGGAGATGTCAGTGCCACCATCGTCTGAAAGGTGGCAATTACACCCTCGGCACATCTTCAGGTTTTATGAAAGATACAGCGTCGAGAAATGATTCGCCTCAGTGATTCGACGCGGTAACAATTTCAAGTTGTGTTGGACTGTGGAACAATCTCCCTGGGGACGCCGTGCAATGGAACCTCAAAAGCTCAAGCGAAGATGCAATAATGCACTACTAACCTAATACAATTCTCTTTGCACTTTAATAATATACAGTACTCACATCATCATCTATTTATTTATTAATTTGTTCATTTATTTTTCTTTTCTCATAAGTGAGATTCCTTCTTTCTGTATTTCCCTTTACCTTCTGTTGCTTCTTTCTGGTGGACACCATATTCTTTGGAAGCTTGAATTTCAAGTCAGTAGCCCCTGTGGGCTTGTTCCATTTGAATAGGGTTCATTTGAATGAATAATAATAATAATAATAATAATAATAATAATAATAATAATAATAATAATAATAATAATAATAATAACCCAGCTGTGTGCAAGATGAGATTACTTTCAATTTTTTTAACTTTCATAATATTGTGTATGGGTCCTTTCGTTCTGTCTTTCATACTGCTTATTCTTTATTTGGAAGTCTACTGTATCTCTGATTGCACACAATGTTAAAGTTTCACTTAAGTGAACACAAAAAAAGTAACCTTTCACAAGAACTCCCTAAATGTCCATTATTACATTGTTGTATCACGCCGTCACCCACTTCTGCTGTACACAAATCCTATATCGAATGGAAAATGGTCTAGAGATTGATTTCACACAGGGGTGGGCAGTAAAATTAGTTCTGCATTAAGCCCTTGATGCCAAGTAAAATATCTGTGAAAACAATTAAGAGCAAATGGATGCGCTGGAACGTTTTGTAAACAAATGAACAGTGACCTTCCCGTCCTATCTTGCTAGTTCTTATTGAGAGAGAGAGAGAGAGAGAGAGAGAGAGAGAGAGAGAGAGAGAGAGAGAGAGAGAGAGAGAGAGAGAGAGAGAGAGAGAGAGTGGTTTCATCCACTTCTTCTGTGTATGTATGAGTGAGATGAGAGAGAGAGAGAGAGAGAGAGAGAGAGAGAGAGAGAGAGAGAGAGAGAGAGAGAGAGAGAGAGCTCACGAATAGTTTCATCCCGGTGGGATGAATACTATCTCCTTCAAGAACGCCCGTTATAATGGTATAATGTATTTTGTTCCAGTCAGTATTCACTTACGACGAAATCAACGATTAAGAAATATATATTTAAGCACAAAACCTTTCAAACCCATGCACGTATGTTAATGATATCACGACAGTGGATTTAGTATTTACAGAATTACGGAACGAAATCACTCAACCAGTCTGTTCAATTGACAACAGTAGAGGTGATTCTAACACCAATGTTTTATAATGTTGATGTAGGTGTTTCAATAAATGAAGAATGAGATTTTACAGAGATGTAACCAAAGAGATGAAGACTGTAACTCTTAAGCTGCTTCGAAGACTAACATTAATTCTAGTACACCTTATAATATACAATGTTATTTAAAATACACCTTAAAATATACTGCAACATTTAATTATATACTGTGTAGGTTTCAAGATTCTGGAAAAACCGGCTCAAACACACATTTAACTTGAGGGCAAATATGTCCTCAGATACGTATTTTATACAAACTATAATTGGTCAAGTATATGCAACAGACAGATTGAATAGAATTTAGGCCAAAGGCCAAGCAGTGGGGACCTATGAGGTCATTCAGCGCTGACATTCAGTAAGAAGGTTAGAAATGCGTAACAGGAGGAAAACTTCGCAGTTGCACTAGGAAACAATTTATACAGTAGTGTCAGATGGACAAAAGAGAATATGAAAGGAGGTACAGTAAAAGAAATGAGAGGTTGCAGCAACTAGGGGTCGAAGGAAGGAACGCTGCAAAGACCCTTAAGTAATGCCTACAGTGCACCGAGCGCCCCCTCCGGGAAATAGACAGATTGTTTGGCCGTTACGAGACGTTTACAGTCTAGCCTATAAAAAAGAAATCCTCAACAAGTTTGGGTTGATGTGTTTTACAAGTTACAGGCGAGTTATCAGGTGATCTCGGGCCACGCCCACATAGGTCCGAATGGTATGGGTGTTGCCGAAAACAAGAGTCCTACCTGATACTATTTGGTGACCGCCTGCTGGGGGCAGCGTCCGTGGTACTAATTGCTTTTGGTTGCCATCAGATATGACTGGGGAGGTTGTATGGCTAAATCTAAAAAGGGTAACAATGGATTGGGTTGCTGGTAAGTCTGTTGATAATAAGTTCCTTGCAATGGATATATATATATATATATATATATATATATATATATATATATATATATATATATATATATATATATATATATATATATATTGTTACGTGTGAGGGTCTTGGTTGATCATGTATTATTCAATTTACGTAGTTTTCACGGCCCTGCAAACCAAGATTACACGTAACCTGCCACTTGAAGCCAAAAGTTAACCTCAAAGACAGTCGTTAATTAGCCAAAGGTCGCCAGTTAAGGGTTATTAACCTTAACAAAGAATATTTGAGATGAATTTGATTTTAAACGCAATGGTTCTTCCAAACATTCGGACGCTAGGCATAAAAAGCATCGAGATTTAACCTGATTTTGCTTACCCTAAATCCTAGGTATTTTACTGGAATAACGGGGTTGAAGCTCACAATATAATAATTAGGCTTAATCTAGACTTCGTAAACACATATACCCTAAGGGGTGGCTGAAGGAAGAAAACAAAGAAATGCGAAATACAGAAAAAAGATAAAAGAATGGGCGAAGTTTTGAACAAAAAGCGACTTTACCTTAGGACGAACGTTGTGCGCACCAACACCGCCGAACGGAGTCTTCGCAATTGCTTCTTCACTTCACTAATATAATAATAGACAAAGAAAGGGAGAAGAGGCCCCGTCGGACATGTGGTCTCTCCGAATGCTCCAGTCTCTCTGAAGTTCCCTGACCGGCCTAGGTCAAAAACAGTCACCCCAGGTGTCCACGTTCTTGTTAAAAACATTCGCCAAGAGACAGGTAGGAAGGAAAAAGGGACCTTAGGACCACCTATTCTTAAGGCTGATAGGGAAATTTTCCTATAGGGTAAAAGGCCTAACTTACCTATCCCGTTCTCCAACGGACGTTAAGGTTTGAACTGAAGACGCACCTATATAGACAACGTCTTTTCCCGGTCTCATTCAGGCTGATATTTTTACAATCAAAAGTTACGAGGGCGAACAGCAGTAATATTTGTAAAAGCTCCCCCCCTTAAGAGGGCCTTCACTCCCTTTTCGGGCGTGAAGGTCTATACTAAGCAAGCTGTTCGCCTCTCGTAGGTTACTCTCCTTCCCCTGAGCAGATTAGTCCTGGTTAGCCTACCTAGCTACAGAACTACCTAACCCTAGATAGGATACGAGCTATATTCACTACTTTACCTAATTCTAATAGTACTGGAAGGTGCTCACAGTTATTATAGGCTACCTCCTACAATCATGATGTGTTTTGGACCTAGCCTAGTGGTACATTCTATGATATTCCCTAGCCTAACCTATCCTAACCCGACCGTAGCACCAACATAAGAGTTAATATTCTAACTAAATTACAACATGGTTTATGTTTAATACAATTAAAATTTACTAGTTAATTCATGAGGGTTGCCTCATATGATAAATGGGTGCCTCACTGAGGTCTTAGGCCATGCGTGTCACAAGCATCGTGGCTCGTTTCACAATAGTTAAGATTACTGAAATTAGTTAGGCTACTTACATGATTACTGCGGCTCGGTGGTAAGTGGAAAGAACAAGGCTACTAAATTGATGTACTGTACTTTAAGGTGGCCTAGGCTAGGTACCAATAAAAGGAAGAGATCACACTGGCTACCTTCTCTGGGCAAGGGGCCAGGATCACTCTTAGATGTTAGGGCACTGTGCTGAGACGGCACTAGTGCCAGGATGAGCTTATAGCTTCGCAACTACTGGGCTCTCTTCCGCCCCTTCTTCTTCTTCTTCGGGTTCCTCCAAGGCCTATCAGTAGCTGGCCTAGCAGGTGATGAGAGCACCGACTCGGGGGACAGGCCAGAAGGGCTAGCGGGCGCGAAGTCAGGGGCAACTGCAAAGCTGCGGGAGGACTCCCTACTCCGGCTGCTGCGACAACCGGAGCGAGAGCGATCTCAACTTCTGCATCCGAGGATGCCAGTTCCTGGTCTTCCAAGGAAGGTGTACCATTTCGATCCTCCAGGGTTCATCCTGGAGTCAAATTTTGCAAAGAAGAATTTTGCAAAGAAGAAGTTTCGGGTGCTGGAGGCTCTCCAGTCGCGATGATCAACTGCATGGGGAATCCTAAATCTCCCGGAGGGGGATTCGCCTCATGATTTAGACCCGGCATAGGGGCCTTTTCCATTGGTAGCTCAACGTCCGTGGCGGACGGAGTCTGGCACTGCTCAGTGCTCGCAAGTGGCACTGGCAGCAGTTGAGGGTCAGGCATGCCTGACAAGGGGTCCGGAGGTGCAATACCTCTCGGACGACTTGGTTTGGCTGCGGCAGAGATTCCTGCCCCAGCAGGAGATCGTAGCCTCTCCTAGAGTTTTGTTCGGGGGCGTCCGCTGGGCGTTGCTTGCTTGGGCAGCCCTCCCAATTTGTGGAGTGGTCTGCCCGCTTGCACGTCCTGCAGCGGTACTGCTCCTCCTGAATCTCTCTTCGCGGAGGGGGAGGACCTCTTGGTGGGCCAGCCCTTCGCGATTGGAGAGGGCTAGGCCTGAAATAGGTTGGGTGGCGCCCCTTCCGCGGACCACTTTGGTGGGCGGAAGGTGGAGGTTTGTCATTATTGGGAGTTATAACTGGGGCCTCCGTGGAGGAGGTAACGTGGCTGCGGAGTGGCGTTGGTGACGGGCTTCCGCAGAGAAGATCCCGACCCAACAAGAAGACCACTCCGGGCCGAATTCCACCTACCACGCCAAGGCGGTGGGGTATCGTGCCCCAAGGTGTCATTACCTGGAGTTGGACCGTAGGAACGGTAATGGTGTGGCCCTCTATCCACTTCATTTCCCACCGGGTTTCTTCGTCAACCATGACACCGGCTGGCACTTGGGCCCTAGTGATCAGGCTAATGTCTGCCGCAGTGTCTACTGTGACCGGAAGGGTCACGGGCAGGCTAGTGCTCTGAAGAGGGGCCACCGAGATGAACTGGGTTTCCAGTCTCTTGGGGTAAAGGATCCGGTGCGGACCAGCAGCAGAAAATGAAGTGCTGATTAGGTTGACAAATTTGGTGGTGGGGACATGATGTGGACAGGCCGGAGATCCAGCATTGTAGTGGCTAGCAGCCCCACAGGATTTGCACGGGCCTTTGGATGGGCTCGGTGGTCTGCAGTAACTGTTGGAGGAGAGGGCTGAGCGGATGAAGCGGGAGCGGAGTTCTGGCTGGTAGGGTTAGGCTGCTTATTAGTGCCGAGTTTGTATCGGCACTCAGCTTCAGCGTGGCCCCCTTCTTGCAATAGTTGCACAGGGTCTTGCTAGGCAGTCCATTCTTCGGCGAGTGGAGTTCGAGAGGTAGGCCGGAGGGGGATGATTCGCTTCTGAGAGGTGCTATGCGACTGATTGAAAGTTTCCCACGAATCAGCCATGCGACAAGCTTCCATAAGTGTGGAGGGCTGTTTATCGTTAAGATATACCACAAGGGGCCCTGGCACACATTGGAAGAGGTCTTCTAGCATGGTCCGATTGAAGAGATCCTCAAACGTCGTGCAGGCCAAGGAGTCGAACCAGCGCGTACCGGACTGGGTTTTGTGACATGCCCATTCCGTCCAAGACCAGCCGACTTCCTTGGCAAGACCTCGGAACCGCTGTCTCCATTTTTCTGGGGTTATCTCGTAGGCCTTGGTAATGACTCTACGAACTTCCGCCATGTTGCCTCTCTGGCTCTTTTCCAGTGAGCGAAGCGCTGCCTTGGCTTTTCCCTCCATATGCTTGGCCAGTATTAAGGCTCTCTCCGTCTCCGTGGTGCTGTAGTTATCGAAAAGAGCCTCGATCTCCTCCAGCCATGCTTCTGGCTTGTCCTCAGTCCACTTGGGGACTAGGGAATTGATGCTCGAAATTGGAGCATTTGATGCAGCAGGTGTAGGACTGGAGGCTTGATGGCTAGCCATAGCTTCGGCATTCTCCATTTTCGCTCTCTCAAGCTCGAGCTCCTTCTCCTTTAGGGCTAACTCAGTTTCCTTGCAGGCTAACTCATGCTGTCTCCTTCTTTCTTCTCTTTCCTCTTCATATTGCCTTTGCTCGGCGTCATACACCCTTCGTTCTTCTTCATACTTCCTCTGCTCGGCTTCATACTTCCTCTGCTCGGCTTCATACTTCCTCTGCTTGGCTTCATACTTCCTCTTTGCTCAAGTCTTTCTTCCTTCTCCCGCTTGGCCAAGTCGTCCACTTGCTCCTTAACCCAGGTGGTAAGTTCCGAGCCGGTGAGACCTGCCGCCGTCCCAAGCCCCAGGAAGGTTTTATAATGCTCTGCTGCCATGGTTCTGGTGGGGAAGGGCGTCTAACCGGGTCGACTGGGCGTACTTGGGCAGCGAGGAAGTGTCTCTTCAATAATGACGTGGCACCCTTTCAAAAGGTGGCACTGTAGTTTGGGTGTGCCGTGTACAGGTCACACTGGTGGCACTCAGTATCCCTAGGCACTGGTGCAGGTTAGGTCCCAGAAGAACTTTCTCTTCTGTGTTCCCTTTTGTTTTCCTTAGTGGCACTTATGGTGCCAATGTGTTCCTAGGGACCCTCTACTGGAGTCCAACTAGGCTATATGGGAGGAAAGGCACTTTACACCCCCCTGCAGAGTGCAACAATCGAATGAGAGAGAGAGAGAGAGAGAGAGAGAGAGAGAGAGAGAGAGAGAGAGAGAGAGAGAGAGAGAGAGAGAGAGAGAAGCTATTCAAGTGATGACAGTGCTGCAAATTATTGGCACTGTGGAATAAAGTGAATTTGGGTTTTTTTTTTTTTTTTTTAAAGATCCTCGTGAGTGGCTGGTCCCAGTACCGGCCCCAGTGCTGGCCCCTTCTTTTTTCAGAGGGTGAAAACTACTGTTTGCTTCGGTCTGGATAGCAGGCCTCACTCGTGACCGACAGTTTATCACTGTATCGTAATTACTCTTAACTTGTCCTCATCTATTGTGGGACAGAGGTGTTTCTTCTATTTGGTTTATTGTATTCAAATTAATTAGCCTAGTGTCGGCCGTTCTTTCTTTGAAGAGGGTCACGTACACTTAGGTTAGGAATGCTTACTTGAATGACGAGAGAGAGAGAGAGAGAGAGAGAGAGAGAGAGAGAGAGAGAGAGAGAGAGAGAGAGAGAGAGAGAGAGAGAGAGAGAGAGATTTTCAATCAGCGAATTTCTTGCTGCTTGAGAACATGTAAACAAAGATTTTATACATGCACAATGGCATGGATCTTAATAAAATGATATAGATGCGTCGTCTTGGCTTCCTTAGGGATTACTTTATTATCTTAATTTTCCTGGGAGCCGACGTCACAAAAGTTTATCGTAAAATTTTAAATTCTCTTTATATGATTTTTATAGCAGGTATCTGTATAAGAACTTGTTATTACTCCTAACTAAGGCCTATCTTTCCCTGCCTAAATTATCTTTTGGTTTTTTCTAGCTAAGATATTAGGAGGTGGGTTCGCTACGAAAAGCAAAAAGAAAATGACCCAAGAGTGGCTCGGGCAGAGTCTGGTCACAATAACAAGGTCTTTGAGATGGCGGCCAAGGTCCCGTTAGGCCTAAATTTCAAAAACAACCTCGGGCGGCGAAGGAACACCAAAATGGCCGTTCTCTCACAAACAGTTCGAACAATTTCAAAACAACCGCGCGAACACGGCGGAGGAATCCAAGATGGCGGGTATTTTCTTTTTCAAACAAATTCAAAAACAACGCAACAAATGCAGGTATCCAGATTTTACTTTAAATATACCAATCATGCATAGCGTTTTACGTTACGGATGGAAAACTAAATTACCAAACAACTTTGTCTTTTGTTATCGTATTCTCACCCGGACATTAAACAAAAGAATGAAAAGAGAAATGCTAGTCTGCCTGCGTAAATTTACGTTGTTGAACGGTACCTTTATTGTAAAATTACTATTTCAGTTCGTTGCTACTTCACTGACACGGTTTTTTTTTTTTGAATGATTCCCGCTATATGCAAACAATAACGATCGGAATTGCCGACGCGATTAGTATATTACTTTGTGTACATGAAACGGGCTCCGGCCTTAGTTCGGCCTTAGTAGACACAAATTGTGATTCTCTGCTCTCGAGTCGCACCCTTTCCTACCTACGCTAATTCTCGCTACACTTGTTATTATAACTATTCTCTTTACTGCTTATTATTATGCCTGGTTCCTTGTTTGGAAGAATGAAATGGAATTCAATATCTGACTTTTATTTTTTTTTTTTTTTGGAATTAATGTAATTTTAATTTCCTTTTCTCCAGATTCTTTCTCTAAAATGTACTTTAGATTCTACGCAAGGTCGCCAATGTTACGTGTGAGGGTCTTGGTTGATCATGTATTATTCAATTTATGTAGTTTTCACGGCCCTGCAAACCAAGATTACACGTAACCTGCCACTTGAAGCCAAAAGTTAACCCCAAAGACAGTCGTTAATTAGCCAAAGGTCGCCAGTTAAGGGTTATTAACCTTAACAAAGAATATTTGAGATGAATTTGATTTTAAACGCAACGGTTCTTCCAAACATTCGGACGCTAGGCATAAAAAAGCATCGAGATTTAACCTGATTTTGCTTACCTAAATCCTAGGTATTTTACTGGAATAACGGGTTGAAGCTCACAATATAATAATTAGGCTTAATCTAGACTTCAGAACACATATACCCTAAGGGGTGGCTGAAGGAAGAAAACAAAGAAATGCGAAAATACAGAAAAAGATAAAGAATGGGCGAAGTTTTGAACAAAAGCGACTTTACCTTAGAACGAACGTTATGCGCACCAACACCGCCGAACGGAGTCTTCGCAATTGCTTCTTCACTTCACTAATATAATAATAGACAAAGAAAGGGAGAAGAGGCAACGTCGGACATGTGGTCTCTCCGAATGCTCCAGTCTCTCTGAAGTTCCCTGACCGGCCTAGGTCAAAAACAGTCACCCCAGGTGTCCACGTTCTTGTTAAAAACATTCGCCAAGAGACAGGTAGGAAGGAAAAAGGGACCTTAGGACCACCTATTCTTAAGGCTGATAGGGAAATTTTCCTATAGGGTAAAAGGCCTAACTTACCTATCCCGTTCTCCAACGGACGTTAAGGTTTGAACTGAAGACGCACCTATATAGACAACGTCTTTTCCCCTATCTCATTCAGGCTGATATTTTTACAATCAAAAAAGTTACGAGGGCGAACAGCAGTAATATTTGTAAATATATATATATATATATATATATATATATATATATATATATATATATATATATATATATATATATATATATATATATATATATAATAAAAAGTCTGTTGACAATGGATTGGGTTGCTGGTAAGTCTGTTGATAATAAGTTCCTTGCAATGGATATATATATATATATATATATATATATATATATATATATATATATATATATATATATATAATATATGTGTGTGTGTGTGTGTGTGTGTGTGTGTGTGTGTGTGTGTGTGTGTGTGTGTGTGTGTGTGTGTGTAAGGACACCAAGGCCAAAACCCGGAACAGCATTTTACACAACTTTATTAGGACATGTTTCGAGCAGTACTCTCACTCGTTATCAACCTACAAAATTGAAATGACGACATTACAATTCTTATAATAAAATTCAAAATAATACAGTAATATTACTATGAAAACCTCACTTTTGTGTTTTTAGTCTACGTTTTACTGGTTTACATATTAATTAGTATGTATGCCTTTGTACCTTCCGTTTTTGTGACTTAAATTTTTGTATTTTGCTTTATTTTATTTTATTCTTTTATTTATTTTGATTAGCCATCTTTTAAACGTATTCTTATTTTCATAGTAATTTTACTGTATTATTTTGAATTTTATTATAAGAATTGTAATGTCGTCATTTTAATTTTGTAGGTTGATAATGAGTGAGAGTGCTGCTCGAAACATGTCCCAATAAAGTTGTGTAAAATGCTATTCTGGGTTTGGCCTTGGTGTCCTTACTGATATGCAGATGGCGCTTCCTGCTGGTGTATCCATTGCTATATATATATATATATATATATATATATATATATATATATATATATATATATATATATATATATATATATATATATATATATATATATATATATATATATATATATATATATATATATATATATATATATATATATATATATATATATATATATATATATATATAATATATATATAAACATATATGTATAATATATATAAATATATATATTATCAAGGATTTACGTTCCTCCCTCCTATTTAGCTGTGATCTAGTTAGCTTAATGATGATTTTTTTGTCTCAGTTAGTGTTGTCAGGCGCCAAGTTGGCAGGGGACGGAGAAACAAGCATAGTTTGAACTAGATCAGGGCTGTTAGTACCAGTGTATAGCAGTGTAGGAACCCCACCCCCCATCAACTGATCCTGGGAAACAATAGTCTCCTGCTCTCAACCCCCTTTTCACCCCCATCACGTGAAGTGGGAGCATTTAGGTATGGGGAAGGTCAAATGGGCATATTGAGGCCAGGGGCCAGGTAGGATTTTAATCTTAAAGCACTTAACTTTAAGTATGCTTTTCTTCTGCCCTCTTTGCTAGTTGTCTTAACGTTTTGCAGGGATGTCGGGCTAAGGATGAGTCCCCTACAAGATGCCGTTGGCTTTGAAAAGCAGGACTAGTCTCACCTTCAACCTCGGCGGGCACTCCACCATTTCCTCCACTTATCTGGTTGAAACTATCACCGAGAAATAGCTGCTGTCGAGTGTTGGCGCCGCAATTATCCAACATGGTTCGTACCTCGCAAATAGTCAGTAAACCAGCCCTTCCCCTTCCACTTAAAACCCCCCTTGAATTTCCCATTTCTCTAAACTTTAACTCCTTCCTCCACAAAGCAATCTTCCTTTGTTATGAGTCCTGCCAGCCTCCCATATCTCGCCATTAATGTGCCTTGAATTTCAGGAGAGATCCCGTGATAATTATCCATTTGTCCCTCTCCCCGTGCAACTTAAGGGCATTTAGGCTAAGCAATACCAGTGTTTAAATTTAATCTTTGTGTGAGGGCGATCACGTGTTCATTGTTAAAAGCCCACGCAGTTACAATTCCCATATTGTGCCTACGTGATTTCATCATAATTATCTGCTGGGCTATGTAGTGGTTAACAGTTAACATGTGAAAGATGTAACATTTATAAGGGAATTCAATTTCCTTCAGTGTGTGCCATTTTTCCTAACCTAGAACCTCTCTTACAGGAGAAACCAACCAATCCGTGCGCTCTGTGCCCGGTAAGTCTGACTGCATTCCAATCCTGAAAATATTCCTGGACGCAGTCCAATCTCAGAAATCCGTTGTGGCCCCACCAAGTTTTATAAGAATTATTTTCCCCATCCTGGAGTTGAATCTGTTTGCAGCATCTAACTGAGAC
>NC_089799.1:5590207-5597707 GCF_040412425.1 Macrobrachium rosenbergii
ACATCAAAATACACGAATTCACTTTGAAACGATGCTGGCAATAATGTCTAATAATGATGCTGATGATCCTGACCAGATATCAGGCAGGTTTCAGCAAATTCAGCCATACCCAAAAGGTTACAGAACTATATTTATGGGTACTGGACGGTAAACAAGTTATTATAGCATCAAAATACAACATTTTCACTTTGAAACGATGCTGACGATGATACACCTAATAATGATGGTGGTGACTCTGACCAGATATCAGGCAGGTTTCTGCATATTCAAACATACCCAAAAGGTTACAGAACTGTATTTATGGGTACAGGAAGGTAAACAAGTCATCAAGCATGAAAACACTAGAATTCACTTTGAAACGATGCTGACAATAATGTCTAATAATGATGCTGATGATCCTGACCAGATATCAGGCAGTTTTCAGGAAATTCAGCCATACCCAAAAGGTTACAGAACTGTATTTATGGGTACTGGGAGGTAAAAAAAAAAAGTTTTTAAAGTTTTTTCAAAACGCATCAAAATACATGAGTTCATTTTGAAACGATGCTGGGAAAAAAAAAAAAAAAGACAATAATGTCTAATAATGATGCTGATGATCCTGACCAGATATCAGGCAGTTTTCAGGAAATTCAGCCATACCCAAAAGGTTACAGAACTGTATTTATGGGTACTGGGAGGTAAAAAAAAAAGTTTTTAAAGCATCAAAATACATGAGTTCATTTTGAAACGATGCTGACAATAATGTCTAATAATGATGCTGACGATCCTGACAAGATATCAGGCAGGTTTCAGGAAATTCAGCCATACCCAAAAGGTTACAGAACTGTATTTATGGGTACTGGGAGGTAAAAAAAAAAAAGTTTTTAAAGCATCAAAATACATGAATTCATTTTGAAACGATGCTGACAATAATGTCTAATAATGATGCTGACGATCCTGACAAGATATCAGGCAGGTTTCAGGAAATTCAGCCATACAAAAGACAGAACTGTAATGGGTACTGGTTTTAAAGCATCAAAATACATCTGAAACGATGCTAATAATGTCTAATAATGATGGACGAACAAGATATCACAGTTTCAGGAAAAGCATCACAGACATACACAAAGGTTACAGATTTGTACGTAATGGCAAAGAGAAGGTAAACAACAGTTTTAAAATCATCAATACACAATTACAGATTTGTACGAATGGCAAAGAGAAGGTAAACAACAGTTTTAAAATCATCAATATACATGATACAGATCTGCAAGTATGGCAAAGAGAAGGTAAACAACAGTTTTAAAATCATCAATATACATGATACAGATCTGCAAGTATGGCAAAGAGAAGGTAAACAACAATTGCAAAGACGAATAAGAAGGCAACCAACATTTGTAAAGGGATCAAGATACGAGGAAATAGTTCTGAGTGATGCTGACGATAAATAGTCTAATATTGATGAAGCTGACAGGTGTATTGCTTGTGCCTTGGTCAAGACGAGTCAAAAGAATGGTCGTGATTTCCGTTGAAAAATAAAACACTTTAGGATACAGAGAAGAATGACAATTGAATTGGACACTTACACCAACTGCATTAATAACAATGAGGAATCTGAAGATCAATCACCTTCCTTAAAAGATGAGGATAAAATATGAACAATTTCTCGAGTGTATTTTTATCAATACGCCAAGATTTACACCCAAGAAAAAGATTTTACTTTACCCTTCATAATAATAATAATAAAAATAATATTAATAATAATATTAATAATAATAATAATAATAATAATAATAATAATAACTGATTACATAACATAATTCACACCTATGCAAAACAACAGTGTTACCATAACAAACGTCAAACCTTAGGGGTGACTAAACCACAAGCTGGCAGCAATGAAATGAATATTTTGAGGATATTAACATACTTAAAAAACACCTCAGACAAACTAATACGAACGAGCTTTGCTGTTAATTCTTCGAGACAGATTACGAGGTCTGAGGAAACAGACGATTTAAGTCTCTGTAGAGGAAAAAAAACACACACAAAGGGATTAACCCTCTGCCAGGATTTAAATCCCCGGGTGGTAAAAAGGCACAAGTAAAAAGCACAAGTAAAAAGGCACTACTCAGGCTCCAAGTCTAGAGACTCAAGGCAGCCCCTGGCTGGAGATAAAGTCAGGGAGATTTCCTTCCAGAAAATGACTCACAAATGGCTCTCTCTCTCTCTCTCTCTCTCTCTCTCTCTCTCTCTCTCTCTCTCTCTCTCTCTCTCTCTCTCTTCGTCAGCAGAAACTGCGGGGTTTTTAGTTACTTATGAGATAGTAGATATAGTAATAATTCTCTCTCTCTCTCTCTCTCTCTCTCTCTCTCTCTCTCTCTCTCTCTCTCTCTCTCTCTCTCTCTCTCTCTCTTCGTCAGCAGAGTTACTTAAGATGCAGAGCTTTTAGTTAATTTAAGAGCTAGTAATAATTTTTTCTCTCTCTCTCTCTTCTCTCTCTCTCTCTCTCTCCTTCGTCAGCAGAAACTGCAGAGCTTTTAGTTATTTAAGAGCTAGCAGAAAACTGCAGGTTTTTAGTTATTTATGAGCTAGTAATAATTTTTGCTATTTTATGATTCAAGTCAGAACTGTAGATTTTTTTTTTATTATTTTAGAGCCAAGTAATAATTTTGCCATTTAAAATGACTTACAAATGGAGAGCTCTCTCTCTCTCTCTCCCCTTCGTCAGTAGAAACTGCAGGTTTTTGTTACCAGTTCGGGAACTATAGTCTGTCTTTTTTTTTAACCGTCCACCCGCCTGTGGTGCTCGCGCATGGTAACACTGCGTCCCGGGCTTTAAATAAATTTAGTTACGCTACGTGAAAGTTTTAGGTAAATAAAAGGATATCTGGGTGTACATTTGCTACTGAAAAGTGTTTTAATAATTTACTGTATGCGAATTACACCGTTAATATTAGAAATAGGATATTGTTATTATTGTTGAATGTGAGCTGCCTTTTCGGGGTGGCGAATGGAACAGCCAGGCGCAGTGGCGGGAAAATTGATTCTCGCTGTTCACTACAGCAAGACGTCAATTTTATTGGACCACACCTACTCTGCTACTAGGCTACGTGTTACTTCATTACACGTAAGTATATCAGTATATACTTTTAATTTTTATAAAGTGCGTTTTAGCCAGATACGATATGAAGTAACACGTAGCTTAGTAGCAGAGTAGGTGTGATCCAATAAAATTGACATCTTGCCGTGGTGAACTGCGAGATAAGCAATTTTCGCCACTGCGTCTGGCTGTTCCATTCGCCACCCCAAAAAGGCAGCTTACATTCAACAATAATAACAATATCCTATTTCGAATATTAACGGTGTAATTCGCATACAGTAAATTATTAAAACACTTTTCAGTTGCAAATGTACACCCAGATATCCTTTTATTTACCTAAAACTTACACATTGCGTAACTATTTAAAGCCCGGGACGCAGTGTTACCATGCGCGAGCACCACAGGCGGGTGGACAGATAGAGAAAAACAGACTATAGCAATAATAATCTTGTTATTTAATGCATATGCAAGACATAAAGCGTCGATGATTTTTGCTCCTTTGTTAATATTTAAGCAATAACAAACGGTTTAAATAACATAACAACAACAACCGGTTTAAATAACATAATGTACTCAATACTTTAACAACATAGCTTCAAAAGTGATAAAAGGACGTCACCTCAATACATACTGCGAACGGATTTGAAGGTCCATAGAGAAACTATCCTTACCTAATCAAATCGAGAGACCTATACAACAAAAAGTTTAAAAGAATCTTCCGTGGATCTTTAACCTTACAGAGTAACACAGAACTTAATGCAAGTTCTGCACAGAGACCACGACCGATACATGACAGGGAAAATATAGAAATCACCTATATATAGACAAACCTGGCGTCAATCCACCAAGGATTTGCAAGGAATGTCGATTTTCACTAATGATTATGGAACGCTGTGCTGATCTAGACTACCTGTTACAACACAAAAATCATTAAGATTTAGACTGCCTACTACAACAAAAATTATTAAAATTTAGACTACCTACTACAACAGAAAAATTATTAAGCTTTAGACTACCAACTACAACAAAAATATTATTAAGATTTAGACTACCTACCACAACAAAAATTATTCAGTTTTAGACCTACCTACTACAACAACAAAAATTATTACCAAGACACCAACAGTAAAGGACCTCAATACAGCATCAGGTGAGATTCAGACAGCAGGGCCAGTCAAGACTCTTAGGTGAGATTCAGACAGCAGGGCCAGTCAAGACTCTTAGGTGAGATTCAGACAGCAGGGTCAGTCAAGACTCTTAGGTGAGATTCAGACAGCAGGGCCAGTCAAGACTCTTAGGTGAGATTCAGACAGCAGGGTCAGTCAAGGTTCTTAGGTGAGATTCATACAGAAGGGTCAGTAAAGATTCTTAGGTGAGATTCAGACAGCAAGGCCAGTCAAGACTCTTAGGTGAGATTCAGACAGAAGGGTCAGTCAAGACTCTTAGGTGCGATTCAGACAGCAGGGCCAGTCAAGACTCTTGAGTGAGATTCATACAGCAGGGTCAGTAAAGATTCTTAGGTGAGATTCAGACAGCAGGGCCAGTCAAGACTCTTCGGTGAGATTCAGACAGCAGGGTCAGTCAAGACTCTTAGGTGAGATTCAGACAGCAGGGCCAGTCAAGACTCTTAGGTGAGATTCACACAGCAGGGCCAGTCAAGACTCTTAGGTGAGATTCAGACAGCAGGGTCAGTCAAGACTCTTAGGTGAGATTCAGACAGCAGGGCCAGTCAAGGTTCTTAGGTGAGATTCATACAGCAGGGTCAGTAAAGATTCTTAGGTGAGATTCAGACAGCAGGGCCATTCAAGACTCTTAGGTGAGATTCAGACAGAAGGGTCAGTCAAGACTCTTAGGTGAGATTCAGACAGCAGGGCCAGTCAAGACTCTTGAGTGAGATTCATACAGCAGGGTCAGAAAAGATTCTTAGGTGAGATTCAGACAGCAGGGCCAGTCAAGACTCTTCGGTGAGATTCAGACAGAAGGGTCAGTCAAGACTCTTAGGTGAGATTCAGACAGCAGGGCCAGTCAAGACTCTTGAGTGAGATTCGTACAGCAGGGTCAGTCAAGGTTCTTAGATGAGATTCATACAGCAGGGTAAGTAAAGATTCTTAGGTGAGATTCACACAGCAGGGCCAGTCAAGATTCTTAGGTGAGATTCAGACAGCAGGGCCAGTCAAGACTCTTAGGTGACATTCAGACAGAAGGGTCAGTCAAGACTCTTAGGTGAGATTCAGATAGCAGGGCCAGTCAAGACTCTTGAGTGAGATTCGTACAGCAGGGTCAGTCAAGGTTCTTAGGTGAGATTCATACAGCAGGGTAAGTAAAGATTCTTAGGTGAGATTCAGACAGCAGGGCCAGTCAAGATTCTTAGGTGAGATTCAGACAGCAGGGCCATTCAAGACTCTTAGGTGAGATTCAGACAGAAGGGTCAGTCAAGACTCTTGGGTGAGATTCACACAGCAGGGCCACTCAAGACTCTTGAGTGAGATTCGTACAGCAGGGTCAGTCAAGGTTCTTAGGTGAGATTCATACAGCAGGGTAAGTAAAGATTCTTAGGTGACATTCAGACAGCAGGGCCAGTCAAGATTCTTAGGTGAGATTCAGACAGCAGGGCCAGTCAAGACTCTTCGGTGAGATTCAGACAGAAGGGTCAGTCAAGATTCTTAGGTGAGATTCATACAACAAGGTCAGTCAAGGTTCTTAGGTGAGATTCATACAGCAGGGTAAGTAAAGATTCTTAGGTGAGATTCAGACAGCAAGGCCAGTCAAGATTCTTAGGTGAGATTCAGACAGCAGGGCCAGTCAAGACTCTTAGGTGAGATTCAGACAGCAGGGTCAGTCAAGATTCTTAGGTGAGATTCATACAACAAGGTCAGTCAAGGTTCTTAGGTGAGATTCATACAGCAGGGTCAGTCAAGATTCTTAGGTGTGACTCAGACAGTAAGGACAATCAAGATTCTTAGGTGAGATTCAGACAGTGGGGCCAGTCAAGATTCCTAGCACCATGTCACACAAAGGACTTCCAGGAAATGTCCCGCAAAAGATTGCCCAGTACAATGTCCCAGAAAAAAAATTCCCAGCAAAAAGTTCGATTCAGGATTCCCAGCACAAAGACTCGGAGATGATTCCTAGCACATAGGCCCAGTAAACATTCCTGAGATAGTGTGTGAAACTAGATTCCCAGATGGTTCCTAGCAAATAGTTGCAGTAAGCTTCCCAACGTAAAGTCCCAGTAAGGAGTCCTACCTCAATGTGCGAGTAATGAGTCAAAGCTCAGAACAAAGCAAAAACTACCTGCTACAATAATAAGATTCCTTTGTTTTTTTTTCTCTTTCTCTCTCTCTCTCTCTCTGTATATAATATATATATATATATATATATATATATATATATATATATATATATATATATATATATATATATACGGAATGAAATACATACGTATGTATATTCTAGGAGGGTATAAACAGCAAAACACTAAGAACTTACTGATATTTATTTTCTCTACAGGCAAAGATATGTAATTCTCTCCATACTCATATACTCCTTTCTTCTCATACTGCAACTTACTTCGATATGAGACCAATTCTTATATCCACTCTTCTTTTTATTCTTAAAGCATGTGAATATAAATCCGAAATCCTGAATCATTTTGGACAGGAAAATGTTGACAATAGAACTGTTATTCTATTGTTAAATCATTTTCGAGAGACCTTTTAAAAGCAGGAATTTCTCCACTCAAAAAATGACGTTTTACAATATTTAACAAAATGAAAATCGCAACGAGAAATGCCCATTGAAAACATGAACCCATCGTTATCCATTCACTAGAAAAAAATAAATAAATAAAAATCACGAAGAGTAGTAAGTGAGAATGGTGGTATAGTCGTGGTGGCCTATTGGCGGGGAGAAATGGGGGGAGGCGGGGTCGAGATGACTGGCTGGCCTCAATCTTGCCTAAAATATAATCAACAAAGCAAACACACATTGAAATAATTAAGGCCTGCAATCCTTAATGACCAAAGCCAATCATCTTCAATAATAGGGCAATTATATAATTATGTCAATCATATAATGTTTATATATACCTCCAGCCACTTTTCTTCTAGCTTTGCTTATCCAACTGCTCTATAACACTGACGGAAGAACTGACACTACGCCAAGTTTCTTCAAACTGAGATACGCAAGAGAATTCTTTCAGAGTCACTAAATACACTCTTACAACATGCCCCAAATAACACTGAGATACTCAAATGAAGACCACCGAAGCCCATTCTAAATAAATGAGATACTAGCAAGTCTCCTCACAAGGGTAATTCGTTATTAACATGGCTAAGAGAATCTTCAAAAATCATTACATACAATTAGATTCAATTATGTATAATTACTGCCATTTCTGAAACAAAACATCTAATATG
>NC_089799.1:5602707-5622707 GCF_040412425.1 Macrobrachium rosenbergii
GCGTTTCATAATACTTTGATGCATAAATCCTCAATCGAGTGTTGGTTAAAAAAATTTTTAATGAAAAAAATAGGTAGATAGGTAAATAGGTAAGTTCCGGAGGGGAAAACGTAATAATCACAAGGTTTTTGAAAGAAAGGCAACTAAAAATTTTTACTTTTTCCTTTTTCCTTACGAATCAGCATTTCACAGTACACTGATAATAGGTAAGTTTCCAAGGTTTTTTAGGGAGAGAAGAAAATAAACAATATGATTTTGCATTTCTCCCTACGAATCAGCATTTCATATATAAGTAAGTCAATGCGTCTACACTAGTGAATTCGTTCAAAAAGAAAAGTAAGAATTAAAAAAAAAAATTGGGTAAACAGTTAAGTTTCCGGACGAAAAGGGTAATACAAGTTTTTTGAAGGAGAATAGACAATAAACAATATGATTTTGCCTTCCTTCCTACGAATCAGCCTTTCATAATACATTGATCAATCAATCGTCACTTGAGTGTTCATTTAAAAAAAACTGTAAAAATTAAAACAGGTGAATAAGTAAGTTTCTGGAGGGGAAAAATGGGTAATACTTACAAGGTTTTTGAAGGAGAGATGACAATAAACAAGTACAAAATGCGTCGAAGTTTCTTCGGCGCAATTGAGTTTTCTGTACAGCATATAATCAAGGCCACCGAAAATAGATCTATCTTTCGGTGGTCTCGGTATAATGCTGTAGGAGCCGCGGCCCATGAACCTTTAACCAAGGCCCAATGGTGGCCTATCCTATATCGTTGCCAGAAGCACCATGACTGCTAACTCTAACCTTAAATAGAATAAAAACTACTAAGGGTAGAGGTCTGCGATTTGGTATGTTTGATGATTGGAGGGTGGATGATCCACATATCAATTTGCAGCCCTCGAGCATCAGTAGTTTTTAAGATCTGAAGACGGACAGAAAAAGTGCGGACAGAAAGAAGTGCGGACGGACAGACAAAGCCGGCACAATAGATTTCTTTTACAGAAAACTAGAAATATGAATTTGCATTTCTCTCTATGAATCATCACTTCCCAATACACAGGCTAATTCTCACTTCATGATAGTGAACTCCACCGATAACACCAAAGGCAGCCTGATGCACTTGTCAAAAAATACTTGGTGCTATATTCCAGGCTGTATTATAAGATCGGATACAAGCCCCAACCGTATACACAAATAGGTGATCTTCGTTTTTAACGTGCTTTTTCCCATTTTTATATGGGGTGAGCACGATGCCTTCTTTTTCGAAGGAATGTGATTTGGCGTTGGGGTAGGCCGTAGCCTCGATCGGCTGCCCTGCCTGACATCGCTTAGACCCCGGTAACGATGTGGACGTGTATCTTACCAATCCCCAGCTCCCTTTCTCCCAGCAGCGAGGAGAACTGGGCGGTTAGGTCGACAGTTCGAGACGTGTGAGATGTCTGTTATGTTTTTAGAAGATGTTGGAGTGGCTTTGTTTATACACAAATAGGTGATAATCTTATACAAATCACAAGTGACAGATACAAATTTTCCTCTGTAAAAATCTACGGGAAACGAACGCCACGTTTAACTATCACAAATCTTAAACATGAAAATGCAAAGCAAAACAATGTACTAATATAAGGATGCAACTGCAAAATTATTTAAATATTGCCTTTAACTTTAATTAAGAAATAATTAAGAAATTGGGGGGGGGAAACAAGTAAAAGAAGTTTTCTTCGGCGCAATCTTCTGTACAGCGTATAATCACGGCCACCGAAAATAGATCTAACTTTCGGTGGTCTCGGTATAATGCTGTATGAGCCGCGGTCCATGAAACTTTAACCACGGCCCGGTGGTGGCCTGTCCTATATCGTTGCCAGACCCAAGATTGTAGCTAACTTTAACTTTAAATAAAATAAAAATTACTGAGGCTAGAGGGCTGCAATTTGGTATGTTTGATGATTTGAGGCTGAATGATCAACATGCCAATTTGCAGCCCTCTAGCCTCAGTAGTTTTTATGATCTGAGGGGGGACAGAAAAAGTGTGGACAGAAAAAATGCGGACGGACAGACAAAGCCTGCACAATAGTTTTCTTTTGTAGAAAACTAAAAATGAACATCCTACGGCCAGCCAGGCACTAATTGCTGAGGATATGTATAAATATAGCATCTTTTCACAAATCCCTCTATAACGCAAGAGCGTCATGATATATTTACGAACATAGACACTGCCGGAGAGAGAGAGAGAGAGAGAGAGAGAGAGAGAGAGAGAGAGAGAGAGAGAGAGAGATAAATATCGAAGGCTGGAGTCAGGAATGGCATCCGTTCATAAAGCATCTGCCAGAACCAAAGACGAAATAAGCCAGCAAGAAATAAACAGCTGAAGGCGGCTAATTTCAAACTGCGACCCACACTAGGGATTAAGCTAAAAACAGCGACCTCAACGAGGGATTAAGATACAAATAAGTTTAAGATTATATGATATAACACTTCGTTAAAGTATCACAGTCAACGATATAGTGACAGCTAAATATGGACTTCCTCCAAACTACAAGTTAAGTATACCTTAGTTTAACCACACCACTGAGCTGATTAACAGCTCTCCTAGGGCTGGCCCGAAGGATTAGACTTATTTTACGTGGCTAAGAACGGGACCTACAGCTTATTGTGGAATCCGAACCACATTATGACGAGAAATGAATTTCTATCACCAGAAATAAATTCCTCTAATTCTTCACTGGCCGGTCGGAGAATTGAACGCTGGGCCAACAGCGTGCTAGCCGAGAGCTCTACCCACCCCTCCAATGAAGAACATAAGAATAAATAAATATATTTATATGTGTATATATATATATATATATATATATATATATATATATATATATATATATATATATATATATATAAATCTTATATAAATCTTGCCTCTTAAAATACTCGATAATCTATAGAGGGAAATTTCCGATGCTTTGTTCATAGCTCAAAGAAAGAAGCAGCTGTTCTAACTTAAGACTTTGAACGCCTTCAATGTCATCAATACGGGACATATTAAATTCCAAACTTTCTTTCATGCTTTATGAAAAGAGTATTAGGGAAAGTTTCTCTCACATTTTACGCAAGGAGTATTTGGGAAAGTCTCTCTCATATTTTAAAAAAGGAGTACTAGGGGAAAGTTTCTCTCATATTTTACGAAAGGAGTGTTAGGGAAAGTCTCTCTCATATTTTACGAAAGGAGTATTTGGGAAAGTCTTTCACATATTTACGAAAGGAGCATTAGGGCAAGTCTCTCTCATATTTTACGAAAGGTGTATTAGGGAAAATCTCTCCCATATTTTACGAAAGGAGTACCAGGAAAAGTCTCTCTCATATTTTACGAAAAAAGTAATAGGGAAAGTGTCTCTCATATTTTACAAAAGCATTAGGGAAAGTTTCTCTCACATTTTACGAAAGGATTATTAGGGAAAGTCTCTCTCATATTTTACGAAAGGATTATTAGGGGAAGTCTCTCTCATATTTTACGAAAGGAGTATTTGGGAATGTCTCCCTCATATTATACGAAAGGAGTATTAGGGGAAGTCTCTATCATATTTTTACAAAAGGAGTATTAGGGAAAGTCTCTCATATTTTACAAAAGGAGTATTAGGAAAAGTTTCTCTCATATTTCACGAAAGGCATATTAGGGAAAGTCTCTCTTATATTTTACGAAAGGAGTATTGCGGAAAGTCTCTCTCATATTTTACGAAAGGGGTATTGGGGAAAGTCTCTCTCGCACTGTACGAAAGGAGTATTAGGGAAAGTCTCTCTCATATTTTACGAAAGGATTATTAGGGGAAGTCTCTCTCATATTTTACGAAAGGAGTATTTGGGAATGTCTCCCTCATATTATACGAAAGGAGTATTAGGGAAGTCTCTATCATATTTTTACAAAAGGAGTATTAGGAAAGTCTCTCATATTTTACAAAAGGAGTATTAGGAAAAGTTTCTCTCATATTTCACGATAGGCACATTAGGGAAAGTCTCTCTTATATTTTACGAAAGGAGTATTGCGGAAAGTCTCTCTCATATTTTACGAAAGGGGTATTGGGGAAAGTCTTTCTCGCACTATACGAAAGGAGTATTAAGGAAAGTCTCTCTCATATTTTACGAAAGGAGTATTAAAGAAAGTACTATACTTACTAGATAGATAGATAGATAGATAGATAGATAGATAGATAGGAAGTTTAATGACACTGTACAGCAGATTAATATTTCGGCTGGATGAGCAGAGGATATTAAGTCTGGGAATGTTATCGAGCGATGAAGCATATGAGGGCCGAAATGAAAATAAGGAGAATGTGGCCTTTTTTAAATTAAAGCTGAAATAATATGATGCTATATTATATTAAAGGCCCTGAGGATGATAATCTCTCTCTCTCTCTCTCTCTCTCTCTCTCTCTCTCTCTCTCTCTCTCTCTCTCTCTCTCTCTCTCTCATCCACTCGAAACGGCCCTCAACCTTAACCTTTAATCTCCAACCCACCTCTTCTCTCGCCATATCGAAATTCCCTCCTCCTCCTCCTCCTCCTCCTCCTTCTTCTTCTTCTTCTTCTTCTTCTTCTTCTTCTTCTTCTTCTTCTTCTTCTTCTTCTTCTTCTTCTTCTTTCGTTCGGTATCCAAGCGAAAGGAAAACCGAAGAGCACATTTCCATATTGAGCGACAGTTCGTAATTGCTGATCTTGCAAATACAACCAACTTCTCATCTTTTTCTTTTTCCCATTTAGGGGGGACTAGAACCCTCGTAGAGATACGGTATGGTGAAAACCACACGCCCATCTTCTCCCTCATGCAGGTATGATGACAACAGCACACCCATTTTCTTTCTTGTATAGGTATGGTGATAACCACATACCCATTTTCTTTATCATACAAGTGTGGTTATTACCATATACCAGTTTTCTCTCTCATATAAATATGGTGACAACCACAAACCCATTTTCTTTCTCATTTAGGTATGGTGACAACCACACACCCATTTTCTTTCTTGTATAGGTATGGTGATAACCACACAGCCATTTTCTTTATCATGCAAATATGGTGATTACCATATACCAATTTTCTCTCTCGTATAAATATGGTGACAACGATATACCAATTTTCTTTCTCATTTAGGTATGGTGACAACTATATACCCGTTTTCTCTCTCACATGAGTATGGTGGCAACCATATACTCATTTTCTTTCTCACATAGGTATGGTGACAACCATATGCCCATTTTCTCTCTCATATAGGTATGGTGATAACCATATACCAATTATCTCTATCATATAGGTATGGTGACAACCACAAACCCATTTTCTTTCTCACCTAGGTATGGTGACAGCCACAAACCCATTTTCTTTCTCACATAGGTATGGTGACAGCCACATACCTATTTTCTTTCTCACCTAGGTATGGTGACAACCACATACCCATTTTCTTTCACATACGAGTATACGTATGGTGACAACCACAAACGTATTTTCTCTCTCTCTCTCTCCTTTAGTTATGGTGACAACCATATATCGTTTTCAATATCATAATGGTTTAGTAAGAACCCCTTCCATGCATGTTCTTTTGGTGAAAAATTACCTCATATAGAACAGAGACTAACCATTTCTCTCTCAAGTGTAAATTCATCCTTTGTCATCCATTTTTGGGTAAATAAACCCTTTTGTGTTGGTACACATACGCCCATTCGCCCACATTTTAAGCGAGGGTGGATTCTCTCCCCTTATGCAGATGCACCCACCCATTCCATTGAGAGGTTTAAAAGCTGTTATTCACAAATTCTTCCTTCCAGCTTCTTACAAATGGGCCTACTTGCTAAAATTCGGCAAATACTTCTAATGTATTTCCCACTATTAGACGCAAATACTCTCTCTCTCTCTCTCTCTCTCTCTCTCTCTCTCTCTCTCTCTCTCTCTCTCTCTCTCTCTCTCTCCAAAATACCGTACGCACCTGACGAGATCAATTTCTCTCAAATCCTTTCTGCTCCTATCTTCCCTAACATCCACACCACCCAAGTCCAGACAACAGACGGAAGGACAACTTGCCCCCTCCCCCCCAAAAGATCCCTCGATGGATGGACTCCAGCCTCCCTTCTCCAAAGGATGCCTCATCACCTGACGGCTCTCGAAGATGCTCCAGCGTCCGTCCTTTCATAATCCTCTTTGTACATCATAATCTATTCCACAATGAGCCGTCTCGCCTGGAGGGCCTAAAATTCAATCAGTCCGCGTTACGGCCGCGTTCCTCATCGCCTTCCTAGTGATTTGAAGGGTGGGTGGGGGCTTTATATCACCAGTGTCTGGATTTCCAGTCCTGATATCAATCAAGAAATCCGAATGATTGCTAGACCTTTTTAGATTTCACAGAGAATCACTTATATATTTTATTAAGAAATAAGCATTGGTTTGGTTATTTTTATCTTTGATTTGAAAATGGGGATTGATTTCCTTGGTATTGAGTTGTTCTCACAAAAGTCAACTTATTATGCATTCTTAATTATTGTCCGCCTTGGAGAACTTGCTTCTATGGTAATCTTTCCGTCAAAAAATACAAATTATTAAAAGTTCAAAATCTATAAAAAAAAGAACAAATGTATCAAACCCGTGTAAATGTATCAGAACCCGGCTACATAAAAATTACAAGTTTATCAAAAAGTACAATCGTATCAAAGCGTTCAAACGTTAAAATAAATGCAAATGTTTCAAAAAGTACAAATGTATTCAAAAGGTCAAATGCATCAAAAGGTCCAAATGTATCAAAAAGTACAAATGTATCCAAAAGGCCAAATGTATCAAAATGTCCAAATGTGTCAAAAAGTCCAAATGTATCAAAAATACAAATGTATCAAAAAGTACAAATGTATCAAAAAGTATAAAAGTACCAAAAATACAAATGTATCATAAATTACAAATATATAAAAAAATTACGAGTGTATCAAAAAGCACATATGCATCGAAGAGTTTAAATGTATCAAAAAGTGCATACAAAGAAAACAGCACAATATTACAAGGACATGAATGGATCTGCATTGTTGGAGAGAGAGAGAGAGAGAGAGAGAGAGAGAGAGAGAGAGAGCATAATGATGAAACACTTATCGCTGCAAATTGTGAGAACCCTTTGCATTTTTGGAGAGAGAGAGAGAGAGAGAGAGAGAGAGAGAGAGAGAGAGAGAGAGAGAGAGCAAAAGCACAATGCTGAAAACACTTATTGTCGGAAATTGTTGGGAGCCATAAGCTTCCACGTCCTATTACCGCGTGCTAACTGTTTTACAGCCCAAATTCCTCTCATAACGACCGGAATTAGCGCCACCTGATATCGTTAATGTCTAAACTACCGCAGTTAAGGTTAGGTCAGTGGGTAATACTTTAATTGGCCTGGCCCCCACCCCCCACAATCCCTACCCCTCGAAAATAATAAATATATCCCTTTCATATTTTGCAAGAATGAATTGCGGTGGTTCTCGAAATACGTGGAGAGAGTTTGGGCTGAACTCGGAATAGTTAAGAGTGGATATAAATAATATTCTCACGGTGTTATATTTTTCTTTAGATCTGTTACTGTGATGAAGAGGTGTGACAGGAGACCCGATAAATTTCCGTTTGTCTGTCTCTCTATATCTATATATACATGTAAGTATATATATGTATATATATATATCATAATGTGCGTATATGTATATATGTATGTATGTATGTATATATAATATAAATACATATAATATATATATATATATATATATATATATATATATATATATATATATATATATATATATACATATACATACATAAATATACATGTTTTATTTTCGTTTGCATGTATACACGTATGTAAGCATACAAAATGGAAGAGCGGGAAAGGAAGAAAATAAAAGAATATTATAAAATATAGCCATACTAATGTCGCATTTTTTTTTACATAATGTAGGCTCATTAATTAAAAATCTTGTTAACCGTGCTAACTTGAGGTTAGAATTGAAAAAGTACTGCAGCAGCTGTTGAAAAACAACTTTATCTGCTGTGTCGAATTTAGGCCAAAGGCCAAGTACTGGGACCTATGAGGCCATTCAGCGCTGAAACGGAAATTGAGAGTAAAAGGTTTGAAAGGTGTAACAGGAGGAAAACCTCGCAGTTGCACTAAGATTCAACTGTTAGCAGAGGGTGGAAAGTAAGATGGAAGAAAGATAATATGAAAAGAGGCACAGTACAAGAAACGAAAGGGGTTGCAGAAGCTAGGGCCAAAGGGACGCTGCAAAGAACCTGAAGTTAATGCCTACAGTGCAGAGAATGAGGTGCACTCACGGCACTAACCCCATACGGAGGAGACAGTTATATCATACCCAAGTGCAAAGTAAAAGGAGAGTCATATTTTAGACCCGAGGGCAAAATATGAATCACATTAGACCCGACTACAAAATAAAAGCAGAGATACATTAGACCGGACAACAAAATGAAAGCAGAGATACATTAGACCCGACGGGCAAAATAAAAGCTGAGATACATTAGACCTGATTGCAAAATAAAAGCAGAGATACATTAGACCCGACTGCAAAATAAAAGCAGAGATACATTAGACCCGACTGCAAAATAAAAGCAGATACATTAGACCAAACTGTAAAATAAAAGCAGAGATACATTAGACCTGATTGCAAAATGAAAGCAGAGATACATTAGACCCGACTGTAAAATAAAAGCAGAGATACATTAGACCTGATTGCAAAATGAAAGCAGAGATACATTAGACCCGACTGCAAAATAAAAGCAGAGACTGCAAAAATAAAAGCAGAGATACATTAGACCTGATTGCAAAATAAAAGCAGAGATACTGTAAAATAAAAAGCAGAGATACATTAGACCAGACTGCAAAATAAAAGCAGAGATACATTAGACCTGATTGCAAAATAAAAGCAGAGATACATTAGACCCGACTGTAAAATAAAAGCAGAGATACATTAGACCTGATTGCAAAATGAAAGCAGAGATACATTAGACCCGACTGCAAAATAAAAGCAGAGATACATTAGACCCGACTGTAAAATAAAAGCAGAGATACATTAGACCTGATTGCAAAATAAAAGCAGAGATACATTAGACCCGACTGCAAAATAAAAGCAGAGATACATTAGACCCGACTGTAAAATAAAAGCAGATACATTAGACCAGACTGCAAAATAAAAGCAGAGATACATTAGACCTGATTGCAAAATAAAAGCAGAGATACATTAGACCCGACTGTAAAATAAAAGCAGAGATACATTAGACCTGATTGCAAAATAAAAGCAGAGATACATTAGACCCGACTGTAAAATAAAAGCAGAGATACATTAGACCAGACTGTAAAATAAAAGCAGAGATACATTAGACCTGATTGCAAAATGAAAGCAGAGATGCATTAGACCCGACTGTAAAATAAAAGCAGAGATACATTAGACCTGATTGCAAAATGAAAGCAGAGATACATTAGACCCGACTGCAAAATAAAAGCAGAGATACATTAGATCCGACTGCAAAATAAAAGGTAAGCTACATCACACCCAGCCTTAAAATAAAAGCGATATATTAGACCCGACTGCAAAATAAAAGTAGGGTTACGTCAGACCTGACTGTAAAATAAAAGAATTAAATTATGCCGGAAAGTTATGCTAGACCCGACTGCAAAATTGAAGCTATATAAGTCATATGAGACCCGACTGCAAAATAAAAGCTATATATGTCATATGAGACCCAACTCCAAAAAAAAGGGGACTTTATGAAATTATTGATTGAAAAATACAAAAAGAGTTAATTTCACAACCTTACGCCCAACCTTCATCGCCGTGAGAATAATCTTCTCTGCTCTTCCGAAGCCTTGGAGAAGAAGAAGAAGAAGAAGAAGAAGAAGAAGAAGAAGAAGAAGAAGAAATGATTAAATGATCTTTCCCACCACCACCAGCAGAAGCAGAAGCAGGAGAAGCAGTAGTTCTTATCTCCTCGGCAGATATGATCTTCTTTTAATCAAGCTAACGGTCGCCAATATCCTTTCCCCTACTTAATGGTATAATGATACATTGGCCAGAGACACCACCGCCAACTTCCACACCTCCATCAGTTATGATTAAGACCTAAACTTTTCCCCCGCCCCCCGCCACAATACATACGCGCGCGCGCACACACACACACACCCACCTACCTACATACTCATCTAACAGACTCTGCTGCTGCTGCTTCTCTCTCTCTCTCTCTCTCTCTCTCTCTCTCTCTCTCTCTCTCTCTCTCTCTCTCTCTCTCTCTCACATGCCGAATATAATTCCACTCTCTCTCTCTCTCTCTCTCTCTCTCTCTCTCTCTCTCTCTCTCTCTCTCTCTCTCTACAGAATAATTCCACTCTCTCTCTCTCTCTCTGTCCACAATGAGTAATGATAATTCCTCTCTCTCTCTCTCTCTCTCTCTCTCTCTCTCTCTCTCTCTCTCTCTACAGAATAATGAGAAACTCTCTCTCTCCACAATTCCACAATGAGTAATAATAATTCCTCTCTCTCTCTCTCTCTCTCTCTCTCTCTCTCCATACCGAATGAGAAACTCTCTCTGTTCACAATGAGTAATGATAGTTCCTCTCTCTCTCTCTCTCTCTCTCTCTCTCTCTCTCTCTCTCTCTCTCTCTCTGTCCACATTGAGTAATAATGATTCATCTCTCTATCTCTCCCCCCATACCGAAAACTGAGAAACTCTCTCTCTGTTCACAATGAGTAATGATAATTCCTCTCTTCTGTCCACAGTCAGTAATAATAATTCCTTTCTCTCTCTCTCTCTCTCTCTACCGAATTATGAGAAACTCTCTCTTTGTTTACAATGAGTAATGATAATTCCTCTCTCTCTCTCTGTGTCCACAGTGAGTAATAATAATTCTCCTCTCTCTCTCTCTCTCTCTCTCTCTCTCTCTCTCTCTCTCTCTCTCTCTCTCTCTAATCTCTCTCTCTCTGTTCACAATAATGAGAAACTCTCTCTCTCTGTTCACAATAAGTAATGATAATTTCTCTCTCTCTCTCTCTCTCTCTCTCTCTCTCTCTCTCCCCAGAGGTGCCTCACACTGAGGGACCTGGGGCAACCCGAACGAACTGTAAGGTCTGTAAGGTAAGGTTATACCCAATAATACGAAATTCTCTCTCTCTCTCTCTCTCTCTCTCTCTCTCTCTCTCTCTCTCTCTCTCTCTCTCTCTCTCTCCATACCGAATACTGAGATATTCTCTCTCTCTCTCTCTCTCTCTGACCTCGTAGATCTATAGGAGGAACGAATAGACGCGATTACTGAAATCCAGTATACCTCTGGTTGTTAGCCACTTGCTGCGGGTCTCATCGAGAGAGAGAGAGAGAGAGAGAGAGAGAGAGAGAGAGAGAGAGAAGAGAGAGAAATGCATACCATCAAAATTGGATGGCCTCGACGAGGAAATCCGCAAGATATTCTCTCTCAGAGGCATTCAAACGAAAATTCAGAATAAGATTCTAACCCTCTTGCACGCATGCGCGCGCACGCACGCACAAATCACACAAACATATCCATGCACAAACACAAACACACACACATATACACACAAACACATTTGACAGTAGTATTTTCCTGCAGAGTCTAATGTCCAAACCAGCTATACCGCATTTCGTTAACTTTTCAAGCTTTTTATTTTTTCGGGAGTACTATAAAGCCGTCATTAATGCAATTGGAAGCCCAGGCAAACTGAAAGGGATTATTTTCAGGGCGCACAATCCACGCACACGGATTCTGGTCTCTACTCACTTATTCTGCTTCCGTTTTTCCCCTAATTATCGCATTACTGCTTTCGCTTTTTCACTTAGCGTCTTGTTTTTCCATTTTCCGAACGTGGCTTCCAATTCCTGATTATGCATTTTGGCTTCAGTTGTGGAACACAGAATTCAAGTCATTTCCAGGAAATACTGACTCAATTCTTCAATTCAAGCTATTTCCCTTACAATATTTCATGCATATTTAAATTCAAGCTATTTCCACAAAATATTGAATTCTTCAATTCAAGCTGTTTTCCTTACAATATTTCTAGCATTTTTAAATTCAAGCTATTTCCACAAAATATTGATTGAATTTGTCAATTCAAGCTATTTCCCCAAAATATTGGATGAATTCGTCAATTCAAGCTATTTCCCCCAGATTTTGGATGAATTCGTCAATTCAAGCTATTCCCATACAATATTGCTTGAATGTTTAAGTTCAAGCGATTATCATAAAATATCGTTTGAATTTTTAATAACTACATAGCTTGCAGACCTAATTCTTAACACCCCAAAATTGCTTTTAAAAAACACTAAACAAAATTCTTAAAGTGCTTAGAAGGGAATTCCTGCTTGCAATTAACAACTAAACAAATCCCTGTACGTGACCTTAAATCTAAACATGTCTAATAACTGCGCCATTAAGACGATATTAGATAACTCATCAACACTAATCAGTAAGCTTTTATTACCAAAGGAACCCTGTACAAATGATCTGCTTGCTTTAATATCTTATCGCAGTAATTGGTTCCATTGTACTGGTGACACCAGTCACGGTCAGGAATAACGTAATGGGTTATATTAATATGTGCAATTAATTATCAAATGGTTAGATTAATTTAACGCAGTCCTAATCTCAAGATCACAAAATGGGTTCTATTTAAAAATACACACTAACTAAATAAGGAGTGTCACCCTTAAGTAATGCCTACAGTGCACTACATAAGGTGCACTGACGACACAACCCGTACAAGCAGTAAATTCAACTTCCCAGAATATAACGGAATATAAAATTTAGGTCAAAGGTCAAACACTGGGAACTATGAGGTCCTGCAGCGCTGAAAGGGAAACTGACAGCAAAAATTATTTTAAAGGTGTAACAGGAGGGCATACTCGCAACTGCACAATAAAACAATTGTTAGGAGGGGGTTCAGGAAAGTAAGACGGAAGAAAGAGAATATGAACGGAAGTACAGTATAAGGAATTAAAGGGGTTGCGGTAGCTACGGGCCGAAGGGACGTTGTAAACACCAATGTCTACAGTGCACTACGTGAGGCACACTGACGGCAATCTCCCTATAGTAGGATAAATACGAGGTAAAATTAACTTTCAGGAAACTGAAAAAACTGAAAAAAAATTGAAGAAAAGTCTCCCTGACAAATCAGTGATGAGGAGATACCAAGGACACAAGAGACACCCAGAGCGAAAGTCTTCCAGAGCTGACGAATAAACGACCAAAATCCTTCACACTGATAAGAAACTGAACATATCCAACCAGCCCCCCTCTACCTCCTACCCACTTCCTCTTATCTCCACCCCCCTAGATGACACTCCTTAACCGGCCCCCCCCCCAACATTCCCCTTCACTTTGAAACCCCTCCCCATTCAAAATCAAGTCCAAACACGGGCCGAAATCCCTTAATCTCGTCTGGTGATCTCTCTCTCACGCCCTCTCCGTCTCTCTCGTAATCTCTCTCCGAGCACGAACCATTTCACGAGAAACTGCCCTGTCTGTCTGGAACTGCCACGGTTCCTCCTCCTCCTCCTCCTCCATCGTTGATCAACAAGGACTCTCTCTCTCTCTCTCTCTCTCTCTCTCTCTCTCTCTCTCTCTCTCTCTCTCAAACTCAGAGACCATAATGAAGTTGAATAACAGACAAACGATAAAAAAAATTTCCAGGGTCTCTCTCTCTCTCTATATGTATATATATATATATATATATATATATATATATATATATATATATATATATATATATATATATATATATATATATATATATATATATATATATATATATATATATATATATATCAGTCAGACCACAAATAAAGCTGAATAACAGAAAAACAACAACAAAAATCCAGGACTAAAACTCTCTCTCTCTCTCTCTCTCTCTCTCTCTCTCTCTCTCTCTCTCTCTCTCTCTCTCTCTCTCTCTCATGACAAATAAATACTTACATTAAAACTATAAGTATTAAATAAAAAGAATTCATTCTTCTCTAAACAATAATCATCTGCCATAAAAATATAAACAAAAACGGGTTCATGAAACTATAAATATTTAATTAGGAATCATTAATGACATATGTTATATACAAAATTCAATGGAATCCAGGCAGACAGTTTGATTAGCTTTTGTTTACTAATGACTCAAAAAAAAAAAAAAATCACTTTACACACAGTGACCTAACAAACTTCTACCAAATGACATTATTTGCAGTTCGAACACTGAGTGATTTTCTGGGACCATATTATATTTTTCCCAAAACTCGACATTGGAACTAATATCAAAATGAATTATACAAACGATGCAGTAACTACTCTTCAGGATATATATGTGTATATATATATATATATATATGCATATATATATATATATATATATATATATATATATATATATATATATATATATATATATATATATATATATATATATATATTAAAACATACTGACTTTTTATATTTACAAATATTAAACCACAAATATCGTTTAATACCTAATTCCCTATACCACGGGAATAACTTGCACCCAAAGGTTATTATATAATTAATAACAAGCACTTCTGTCCCGACCAGGATTCGAACCTGGTCCTCAGGTTTAGAAACAACGATTAACATTCGACTCTGACCAAACGGCCCAAGTTTGAATCCCGGCCGGGACAGAAGATTTTATTAATCATCGTTCCCTTTGCAATGTTTGTTGGTGCACATATTTCACAACAGTAAAATCAGCTACTTCATCTAGATGTCATTATTATTGAGCAACGTTATGTAGTAATTCCAATGATTTATGGAAAAAAATTGCCTTGAGTCTTCTTTTCGAACTTCAAAAGTTATATACTTTCAATACAATAGTCCATAATCTTTTGTGTCTTCAGAGAAATTATTTTCTTTGCATTTATGGACCATCGACGGACGGTCTCTTGCTTGTCAGTTTTCCAAAAGTATTTCAACAGAGTCCTTTCACGTTCACATTTGATCCCTGACGCCCTTTTCCTGCCGAGAGCAAAAAGATTCCCTGATCGGCAGCACCAATAGCCTATGCAGATGTTTTGCCTCGCTGTCGAACTTCTCTAAAGTTCCAGAGGTCCTTTATTCCTCACACCGTTGGAATGTGGAACAGTCTCCCTGAGGATGTCGTGCAAATGGAACTTCAGAAGTTCAGGCGAAAATACAATTCTCCTTCTATTTTAATCATTTACTTACACTTTTTGCATTTATTTATTAATTTGTAAATTTTTTTTTCTTTTCAAATAAGTGATCTCTTCTTTCTGCTTTCCCCATTACCTTTCTTGCTCCTTCCTAATGAACACCATATTCTTGGGAAGCTTGAACTTCAGGTCAATGGCCCCTGTGGTGGGCCTGTTCCAAATGAATACGGTTCATCTTCTGAATAATAATAATAATAATAATAATAATAGGATTTCAAGTCAATGGCCCCTATGGTGGGCTTGTTCCAAATGAATAGGGTTCATCTTCTGGATAATAATAATAATAATAATAATAATAATAATAATAATAATAATAATAATAATAATAATAATAATAATAATAGTTGGATTCTAAGTCAATGGCCCCTATGGTAGGCTTGTTCCATATGACAGGGTTCACCTACTGAATAATAATAATAATAATAATAATAATAATAATAATAATAATAATAATAATAATAATAATAATAATAATAATAATAATAGGATTTCAAGTCAATGGCCCGTATGGTGGGCTTGTTCCAAATGAATAGGGTTCATCTTCTGGATAATAATAATAATAATAATAATAATAATAATAATAATAATAATAATAATAATAATAATAATAATAATAATAATAATAATTGGATTTTAAGTCAATGGCCCCTATGGTAGGCTTGTTCCATATGACAGGGTTCACCTACTGAATAATAATAATAATAATAATAATAATAATAATAATAATAATAATAATAATAATAATAATAATAGGATTTCAAGTCAATGGCCCGTATGGTGGGCTTGTTCCAAATGAATAGGGTTCATCTTCTGGATAATAATAATAATAATAATAATAATAATAATAATAATAATAATAATAATAATAATAATAATAATAATAATAATAATAATAATAGGATTTCAGTTCAATGGTCCCTATAGTGGGCTTGTTCCATATGAATAGGTTTCATCTTCTGAGTAACAATAATAATAATAATAATAATAATAATAATAATAATAATAATAATAATAATAATAATAATAATAATAACTGGATTTCAAGTCAATGGCCCCTATAGTGGGCCTGTTCCATATGAATAGGGTTCATCTTCTGAATAATAATAATAATAATAATAATAATAATAATAATAATAATAATAATAATAATAATAATAATAATAATAATAATTTGTAAAATCATTTCCAGTATTTTCGCTCTCTTACCAAGCGTCTTGTTAACCTCAGAATTCAACATGAGCATCCCGAACTACCAAATCTAAATCTATGAAACAATTCGTCAACGTTAGCCTATGTACAGCCTTGGCAGCCTACTTAGGACCATTAACTAAGCGAATCTGTAATGAGGTGGTTTCCTTCCCGTCCCCCCCTAAGAAAATCCCTATTTAAACATTCTCACTTCATTAAGATCTAATCTAAAGTATGAATTAAACATGCCTTAATTTCACCATGGACCTTAATCTCTCTCTCTCTCTCTCTCTCTCTCTCTCTCTCTCTCTCTCTCTCTCTCTCTCTCTTTCACACGCATACCCACACATACTCTCTCTCTCTTTCTTTCACACACACACACACACACACTCTCTCTCACTATCTCTCTCTCTCTCTTACACACACACACAGATGCTCTCTCTCTCTCACTCACACACACACACTCTCTCTCTCTCTCTCTCTCTCTCTCTCTCTCTCTCTCTCTCTCTCTCTCTCTCTCTCTCTCTCTCTCTCTCTCTCTCTCTCTCTCCCCGAAGAAACCCTAGACCGACAAAAGTAATGCACTGTTCAGAGCTGGGGTAGGGGAAGGGGGAGGATGAGTATGTTATTCATTCTTTCCCTTCCTCCCTCATCCACTATCTCTCACAAAGTTTCTGAGATCTCAGTATGGGCTGTCCAAATACGAGGCACGATTCCAAAGGCATAAACAAGAAAAAAATGCGCCGAAGTTTCTTCGACGCAATCGAGTTTTCTGTACAGCGTATAATGCTGTGTAAAACTTTCAGCCGCGGCCCATGAAACTCAGCCACGGTCCGGTGGTGGCCTGTGTTGTTGGTACCTATAGTGGTGCTAGAAGTACGATTATGGCTAACTTTAACCTTAAATAAAGTCAAAACTGCTGAGGCTAGAGGGCTGCAATTTGGTATTATTGATGATTGGAGGGTGAATGATCAACATATCAATTTGCAGCCTTCAAGCTTCAGTAGTTTTTAAGATCTGAGGGCAGAGAGAAAAAGTGCGGACAGAATAAAGTGCGGACGGACAGACAAAGCCCGCACAATAGTTTTCTTTTACAGAAAACTGAAAAACACACATTCAATCCACAATGCAATAAAATTGAATAAATTTAATTCCTTTAGAATGAAATAAAGAAAAACTAATTCCAAGCACTAAAAGACCATTCTCCTCCTCCCAGTTTTATGAGCGAACATAATTACAATCTCCTGAGTTTCCCCAGCGAGCAGTCTTGAGTACTTGGTAAACCATCCGACAGAGGAATTTCGGAGAGCTTTTATCTTAAACCCTCTTGGAAGAGAGAGAGAGAGAGAGAGAGAGAGAGAGAGAGAGAGAGAGAGAGAGAGAGAGAGAGAGGACAATTCTAGAAGAGAGAGAGAGAGAGAGAGAAAAGTCCACAAAATTCAAGCAAATTTAGTGCTAATGTAGCTTTCGGTGTCAAGCACCACATGCATGCGCGAAGGAGCAGTGCTCTGTGAGAGAGAGAGAGAGAGAGAGAGAGAGAGAGAGAGAGAGAGAGAGAGAGAGAGAGAGAGAGAGAGAGAGGCAGGGTGATGTGAAAATCTAAATTGCGCTCTTTGATATATTCAATTCGCAAAGTTTGGCGGTGGGGGTTTAAATGTACAACAGAGAGAGAGAGAGAGAGAGAGAGAGAGAGAGAGAGAGAGAGAGAGAGAGAGAGAGAGAGAGAGAGAGAGAGAGAGATGTGAAAATCTAATCGCGCTCTTTGATATAATTAATTTTCAAAGTTTTCGGGAAGGAGACGGGAAGGGGGGGGGGTAAAAGTACAACGTAGGCTTTAATGAAAGTGATAAATTTGACAGTGGGTTGTAATGACGTAACCTTTCAAGAATACAATAGATTTTATTTGGGTTATAATCGGCGATGTAACAATAAAAGGTTATTAATCCAACTTAAAACATATGTTTAACGAAAAAATACTTGTTTTTTTTTTTTTGGGGTGTTTTGGGGGGGCAACAGATCACGTGAAACAACGGTTATGTCTGCGAAAACATCAATACCAGCAAAAACATTTTCTCTGTTGAGGGTACCTAGTTCCTTTGCGTCCAAATGTTTATATACAATAATTTTCACAAACTGCAATTTCTACTCTGTTACTTCTATTTACTTTGCAAACGCTTGGCAAGAGACTAATGACTTCACTTTACTCTGGAAATGCTGAGCAACAGAAGAATGACTTCTCTTTACTCTGCAAAATTTTGACAATAGAAAAACTGCTTACCTTTACCCTGCACAAGTTGGTCAACAGAAAAATTGCTTCTATTTACTCTGCACAAGTTGGTCAACAGATGAATTACTGCTTTACTCTGAGGAAGTTGAGCAACAGAAGATCTATATCTCTTTAATCTGCACAAGTTTGACAGCAGAAGAATTACTTCTCTTTACTCTGCACAAGCTTGGCAGCAGAAGAATTACTTCTCTTTACCCTGCTCAAGCTGGGCGAAGAGTTACTGCTCTTTACTCTGCACAAGTTGGGCAACAGAAATATTATTTTTCTTGACTCTGAGCAAGATTGGCAACAGAAGAATTACTTTCTTTACTCAGCACAAGTTGGGCTATAGAAAAAATTACTTCTCTTTTCTCTGAGCAAAATTAATAACAGAAGTATTACTTCTCTTTACTCTGAACGCGATGGGCAACAGAAGAATTACTTCTCTTTACTCTGAAGTTGGGCAACAGAAGAATTTACTCTCTACTTTGTACAAGTTTGGAAACAGAAAAAATTACTACTCTTTACTCTGCAAAAGTTGGGCAATAGAAAAACTTACTTCTCTTTACCCTGCTCAAGTTTGGCAACAGAAAAATTCTTTTTCTTTAATCTGCACACGCTGGGCAGTAGAAAAAATTATTCCTCTTAATAGGTAAAATTATAAAGTAAATTATCAAAATACAATTTATTATTATTATTATTATTATTATTATTATTATTTGAATGAAATAACAGAAGGTAATTGGAAATACAGGAAGAAGAGATCAGTTATCACGAAAGAAAAAATAAATCAACAATAAATAAATAGATAAAAATATAATAAATAAATAGATAAAAATATAAGTAAATCACCAAAATACAAATGACGATTATTATTATTATTATTATTATTATTATTATTATTATTATTATTATTATTATTATTAATTATTATTAAAACTAAAATAAGTAATAGAAGGTAATAAGAAATACACAAGAAGAGATCAGTTATTGCGAAAGGAAAAATGAATTTAAAAAATTGATAAACAGCTGGATAAAAAATAACGATAAAAAGAAAAATTATTTGAATGAATTAAATATTTAATAAACGAATATTATTGTGGAGAGGAAGGACAGTCTTCCTTCCCCACCCCCTTCACCACTCGCAGCCCCCAATTTGGGGAGAAGTCCTAATTCTGGAGAGATGAGGCGAATCTAATCTCGATTAGAAGGGAGGACTAAACTTGTAATCTATCCAGTAACTCACCCTCATCCACCCCACCAATCACAAGTGATCGTCTCTCTCTCTCTCTCTCTCTCTCTCTCTCTCTCTCTCTCTCTCTCTC
>NC_089799.1:5635207-5645207 GCF_040412425.1 Macrobrachium rosenbergii
CTTATACCTCTCTTGATGGCGCAGTGGTAACGTCAACTGGAGTCGCTGAATAGGTCCGTGTCGAGGGTTCGTGTCCCGGCAGTACCAATTCATTTATCACCTATATAAATTCCCCTTCGGTGATAATTCTCCATCGGAGATATTCCCGAGGTAGCGTGAATTTGATATTGCGACATTTGTAGCTTCATGATTGTATATAAATCACGGTGATAAAAATTTCATAATAAGAGCTGCGTGTTCCAAACGTACCAACGAACTATCATGGCGGAGGTGGGTCACTGCCGAGGCTAAGTACAATTTCCCGCTCACGACGGAAAAAGTACAGCAGACTCGGTAATGACTTATACCTCTCTTGATGGCGCAGTGGTAACGTCAACTGGAGTCGCTGAATAGGTCCGTGTCGAGGGTTCATGTCCCGGCGGTACCAATTCATTTATCACCTATATAAATTCCCCTTCAGTGATAATTCTCCATTGGAGATATTCCCGAGGTAGCGTGAATTTGATATTAAGCGACATTTGTAGCTTCATGATTGTATATAAATCACGGTGATAAAAAATTTCATAATAAGAGCTGCGTGTTCCAAACGTACCAACGAACTATCATGGCGGAGGTGGGTCACTGCCGAGGCTAAGTACAATTTCCCCGCTCACGACGGGAAAAAACAGTACAGCAGACTCGGTAATGACTTATACCTCTCTTGATGGCGCAGTGGTAACGTCAACTGGAGTCGCTGAATAGGTCCGTGTCGAGGGTTCGTGTCCCGGCAGTACCAATTCATTTATCACCTATATAAATTCCCCTTCGGTGATAATTCTCCATCGGAGATATTCCCGAGGCAGCGTGAATTTGATATTAAGCGACATTTGTAGCTTCATGATTGTATATAAATCACAGTGTGATAAAAAATTTCATATGTATATAACCTCACCAATTTAGCAAACACATGGCTAGAAGTACTGAAGAATATACAAAGCAAATACGTATTCAATAAATTAACAATAAATGTATATTGAAATGTAAAAAAAAAAAAAAATGCAAAAAGGAGTATTACACGCAACAAACCCATTTTCGGCCACACATTCAACCTCCTTACTTCAAAAACCAAGCTTTCAATACACTGAACAAAAGCCATTTGCATCGAACGACCTCCTTTAAAATTACGTATAAAACAATATTTACTTTTACCAAGCAGCATCTTCTCAGTCGCCCTTTATCGGCTCCACATGGCCAGCAGACCCAATTACAAGGAATTTTGAAACCAGAAAAAGGGTTTTCGAAGTCGCAAAATGCTTATAACCATCTTAGTACTTATCAGGGACCTGGAATACTTGGACACGAACAGGCTTAAAATCGAGCATCGAGGAAAGTGACTTCACATTACGCAGTCAAAATCTCTCTCTCTCTCTCTCTCTCTCTCTCTCTCTCTCTCTCTCTCTCTCTCTCTCTCTCTTTCTCCTCAGAATAAATCTCCCAACATTTTGGGAAAAACTGTATGTGGAATGGAATATAGAATGTAAGCAAAGGCCATGCGCTGGGACCTATTAGGTTATTCAGAACTGAAAGGGAAATTGAGAGCAAAGAAGGCTTGAAAGGTGTAACAGGAGGAAAACCTTTGCAGTTGCAATATGAAACAATCGTTAGGTTCGAGTCGAGGAAAGTAAGACGGAAGAAAGAGAATATGAATGGAGGTATAGTAAAAAGGAATGAAAGGGGTTCCAGCTAAGGGGCCGAAGGGACGCCGTGACTATAAATATAATTAAATGTTAATTCATTCGCTACAAAATTACGTAAAAATATCAATAAAGGTGAAAACTTTCAAGTATCTGTCACGACCTCAGGCCTTGAGCGACTAACCAACCCCTCTATTCCTCGGCGTAAAATCAAGCTACAGTAAAGTCCGTCCGAAAAAGGAATTCCGCAGCGGTGCGGAATTTCCCCAGAAGCGAGCATCCGCAGAGATGAAGGGAAGCTTCGTACTAAACGTGGCGAAAAGTGACCTTTAATATAATAATAAAGTATTTTAAGAAATATGGAGCATATTCAGATTGAAAATATGGAGCAACTTCAGACTGAAAATATGGAGCATATTCAAACTGAAAACATGGAGCATATTCAAACTGAAAACATGGAGCATATTCAAACTCAAAATATGGAGCATATTCAAAGTGAAAATATAGAGCATATTCAAACTGAAAATATGGAGCATGTTCAAACTGAAAATATGGAGCATGTCCAAACTGAAAATATGGAGCATATTAAAAGTGAAAATATGGAGCATATTCAAACTGAAAATATGGAACATACTTAAACTGAAAATATGGAGCATATTCAGACCGGAAACATGGAACATATTCAAACTGAAAATATGGGGCATATTCAAACTGAAAATGAGGATCATATTCAAACTGAAAATATGGAGCATATTCATCAAACTGAAAATATGGAGCACATTCAAACTGCAAACATGGAGCATATTCAGAATGAAAATATGGAGCATGTTCAAACTGAAAATATGGAGCATATTCAGACTGAAAATATGGAGCACATTCAGATGAAAATATGGAGCATGTTCAAGCTGAAAATATGGTGCATATTCAGACTGATAATATGGAGCATATTCAGACTGGACAAATGGAGCATATTCAGACTGGACATATGGAGCATATTCAGAATGGATATATGGAGCATATTCAGACTGGAAATATGTAGCATATTCAGAATGGAAATATGTAACATATTCAGAGTGGAAATATGGAGCATATTCAAAACTGCCCAAAAGACAGGAAAGAGAAATACAGAAAAATACATTTTACTTTCTCTCTCTCTCTCTCTCTCTCTCTCTCTCTCTCTCTCTCTCTCTCTCTCTCTCTCTCTCTCACAACAAACGACTTCCCAGTGACAAAACAAATTCGTTACGTTACAAAAATCAAGAAGTTCGCGTGGGAATCATTGTGGCTCTCTTGTGGAGAGAGAGAGAGAGAGAGAGAGAGAGAGAGAGAGAGAGAGAGAGAGAGAGAGAGAGAGAGAGAGAGAAAATCCAGATTTCAATGACATTCATATGAAATCGTACTAAACTTCCAATAAAAGAAAAAAAAATTTTCGGTGGCAAAAAAAAAAAAAGTGACATTGACATCACATCCCCCTCTCTCTCTCTCTCTCTCTCTCTCTCTCTCTCTCTCTCTCTCTCTCTCTCTCTCTCTCTCTCCGAGTCACAATGCCTTTCACGCGAACTTCTTGTCCAAAAGGATATTCTTATCTAAGTTAAATGGAATGCAAAACATTTCTGCGGGTCTTCTGCTGAAACACTATTTAACTTTGGAGGTTATCCCACTCCCTGCCCCGATTATCCTGCCTTACACCAAAAGGAAGGAAGGAGAGAGAGAGAGAGAGAGAGAGAGAGAGAGAGAGAGAGAGAGAGAGAGAGAGAGAGAGAGAGATACACAAGGAGACGTCTGACCAGGATGGCTATATATTATATATATATATATATATATATATATATATATATATATATATATATATATATATATATATATATATATATATATAAAAATCTAATACATTTACCGATTATAATGGGGCCACAACTGGTCCACAAGTAATCTGATGATTTTCCTAACGTCATTTCCTAGTCTTCCAAAGTTTTCCTCCTTTAATTTCCGTGTGTGTGTGTGTGTGTGTGTGTGTGTGTGTGTGTACGTGTGTGTGTGTGTGTGTGTTTTTTTTGTGCTTTTTGTCTTCTTGTTTTCAATGCTATGTCCATTTTTTATATTTTTACTTATTCTAGTTTTACAATCGCTTTCATATATCTGTCCGTTTTTTTTCTTCTTGACTTGCCAGCAACATTTTCATAGTTTCATCTCAGTATGCAATTTATTCAAATTTGCAACGAGAGAGAGAGAGAGAGAGAGAGAGAGAGAGAGAGAGAGAGAGAGAGAGAGAGAGAGAGGTAAATTTATTGACCTTTCTCAATGTTAAACCATCTATCATCTCCCTCTAAATTACCATTAACATTCCTCCATCATCTGCTTCCTTAACATTCTCTCTCTCTCTCTCTCTCTCTCTCTCTCTCTCTCTCTCTCTCAGGTTTTATCTCCACTTCTCACTTCTTTCCTTCTTTCGCAATTAGCATTTCCTTTGTTCTTGGTTTATCCCCTCTCATTCCTCCACCTCCACCTCCACCTCCTCCAATCCTTCATTTTTTAACCCATTAGATTATTTTTCCCCTGTCAGCATTTAGGCAGACGCCACAAACTTCTTCCCCCAACAAACACTCGCCAACAAAGGCGCTGTCAACATCGTCATTATCGCCGTGTGCCATCTCTCTCTCTCTCTCTCTCTCTCTCTCTCTCTCTCTCTCTCTCTCTCTCTCTTATATTCATGGTCTAGAATGAGGTGTCTTCATGTACTGGATCTAAAATGAAATTAAAATTTTCGACATATATGCTGGATACCTATCACTAAATCTCTCTCTCTCTCTCTCTCTCTCTCTCTCTCTCTCTCTCTCTCTCTCTCTCCACAGTCGTGGTCTAGATTGAGGTGTCTTCGTGTACTGGCTCTAAAATTAAACTAAAATTTTCGAGATACATATGACCTATCATAAATCTCTCTCTCTCTCTCTCTCTCTCTCTCTCTCTCTCTCTCTCTCTCTCTCTCTCTCTCTCTCTCTCTCTGTGAGAAAATTCTCGAATAATGAAACAATGATTAAAGAGTCGAGAAGGAACAATCATCATACACCGCATTTCCTGGGATTTTAACGCCCCCCCTCCCCAAGAAAAAAAGAGGGCCAAGTACTGGGACCTACGAAGTTATCCAGCGGCCAAAATAATGTAAAAACAATTGTTAGGGGAGGATTGAGGAAAGTAATTTGAGAGAAAGAGCATGAACAGAGGTACAGTAAATGGAATGAAAGGGGTCGCAGCTAGGGGACGAAGGGAGGCTGCAGAGAACCTAAGTAATGCCTACAGTGCACACAGAGTGCACTGCACCTCTACTGGGGCATCTTGCAATGGCCTTAACCAGGGGTTCTTAACCAGGGGGGCTCGCACCCCTGGAGGGGGTTACCAAGCCGGTTTCTAAGGGGTGCGAGGATGAATATGAATAATCAAAGCAAAATATATTTTTATATACGCATGTTATTGTTTTTCTACAAAAAATAAATTTAAAAATAAAATAAAATACGATAAAATAAATAATAATAATAATAATAATAATAAGTAATTATTATTTTTATTATTATTTTTATTATTATTAATTTCAGCAATTCAGGGGGTGCGAAAACTGACTGCTGATTTGAAAAAGGTTAATAACCACTGGCCTAGACTCTCCCGGGCGGCCATTGTGGTCTCCTCAGCGTCCCCTTTAAACAAAAATCCGCTCCAACACCAACGAGGTATTTTAATGGGACTCTTGTAAGGCCTTTCTTGCCTAACTGCTGAAATTACGCGAAGGCTTCAGGCGCTACAAACTTTACTTTATTTACTCCGAGTGTAATACTGTGGTATTACGGTCTGCAACACCCAGCGAAAGCCGGTCATTAATTTTGTTTCCTGACAGAAGGCCTTACTCGAAGAGTCATTAGGGGACCTGCTAGGCTTGTGCTCTTCCTGAACTTTGTGTAACTTTGTATTAAATGGGAACCTACAATTATAACAGCAAAAAACATTTTTTAAAGAAGATATTAAATAAAATTACAAGGTAAAGCAGTCACTGACCAAGAACTTTTTAAGTGATAATTCTACAGATCTTCCCTTCCATTATGAAAAGCAAAGGCTGTAAAAAGATGTAACCGGTAGATTTTCATCTAAATAAAGGTATGCATACGCCTGTTTGTATTTTCGAAAAATGTAAGGACCAAAACTTAGGCTCACTCAACTGTGTGACATTTTAAACATTTGCTCTGCATTTCCATATGCTTGTGAACTCTCGTAAAACAAACACACACACACACACATACCGGTAGTGTACAAGGAACACAAACAGTTTCAGTGTTTTACCTTCCTTCTGGTGTTTACCACAAGCATCAAGCAATGTAGGAGAAATCTATGAAAATCTTGAGAGAGAGAGAGAGAGTGAGTTTGAAGTAAAAGAGCAAGCATTACTTGAGAAAATTCTTGAGAGAGAGAGAGAGAGAGAGAGAGAGAGAGAGAGAGAGAGAGAGAGAGAGAGAGAGAGAGAGTTTGAAGTAAAAGAGCAAGCATTACTTGAGAAAATATTTGAGAGAGAGAGAGAGAGAGAGAGAGAGAGAGAGAGAGAGAGAGAGAGAGAGAGAGAGAGAGAGAGAGAGAGAGAGTTTGAAGCAAAAGAACAAGCATATTGTTTGAGAAAATTCTTGAGAGAGAGAGAGAGAGAGAGAGAGAGAGAGAGAGAGAGAGAGAGAGAGAGAGAGTTTCATTCCCAATGCATAATTATACACATCTTAGTCGCTACATTTGTAGTAAAGTATATAACATTTCACAAAAAATACCCCGAATTGACAAACAAGGATAATATACACGTATACATACCAAATTATACAAGTATATATATCCAATATAGACACCCAATATTCACACGCAGCGTAATATACTTCATTAAAATGTAAGAATCATTTCTGATATTCTTGTGCACCGTTTTCTTTCTCGAGAATATTTCTCATTAAATGTGACAATTCATCAGACAACAAACCAACCTTAATCTTATGATCTTTTTCCTGTTGTTTTCAAAGAACCACTTGAAGAACCTTGCACTATTTTTTTTGTTTTGTTTTGCTATGCACTAATTTCATATTCCCTTTTTCCTTGATTTCCTTCGTGGCCTTCTTCGATAAAGGAAAGAGAAAATTTTGGTCTTTTTTTAAGTCCTCCGCACAAAAAAGAAAAACTATTTAAAAATAAATAAATACAAACTAAAAAAATAGTTAAACACATGAATATATATATATATATATATATATATATATATATATATATATATATATATATATATATATATATAACTAAACAAAATATAAACCATGTATAACTGAATCACGAAAATGTGGAACACGATGAATATATAAATAAAGACAAAATCCACGAAGGAAAGAGAAACAATGGAGAGCTGCAAAGCCTTTCGACTTGTCGTCCTTTACTTAGCAGACTGAAGAAATATAAAAACAATGGGGAGAATAATCAGTTTTTTTGTTTTTGTTTTTTGGAACGGAGATAAAATGCCATTAGCTAAAAAAAATATTCAAACGTGTAAATAAAAAAAAAAACCGGTATGCAGTCTACGTACCTTCTTAAAAAAAACAGGCTTACAGTTTACAAAACTACATAAAAATACATAAAAAAATAATGTACAATATAGCAAAAAGCCTATCTATCTAAAACTACAAGAAAAGCGTGCTCAAGATACGATCATTAACGTTAAAATTAACACACAACGACTATCAAGACGATTAAACATCCCTGTGTGTTAAATTATTATTATTATTATTATTATTATTATTCAGAAGATGAACCCTACTCGTATGGAACAAGCCCAAAGGGGCCACTGACCTGAAATTCAAGAAGTAACAGAAGGTAATGGAAAATACAGAAATAAGAAGAGATCACTTATTAAAAAATAAAAAAAGAAGAATACCTATCTAAATTACCAATAAAAAAAACACAAAAAAATGAAGGGGTCTTTGAGATACAAGTAACAGAATGTAATGGGAAATAAAGAGGGATGAGGCCACTTTTTACAAAAAGAAAAATGGATACGTATCTAGACCACAAAACATAAACAAAAAATCAAACAAATTAGGAAGCAACTGAGACGCAAGTAACAGAAGGTAATGGGAAATACATAAAGAAGAGGAGACAACGTATCAAAAAATGAAAAAAAAATATAGGAATACGTATCTATACCACAAAAAACGCATGCACGAGAAAAATTTAAAACAGAATGTAACAGCAAATATAAAAAGAACAAGAGATCACTTATTGAAAAAAGAAAAAATAAAGATATATGTATCTAGACCACAAAGAATTTTAAACAGAAATACAGAGAGAAGAAGGGATCAGTTATTAAGAAAAACAGATATACGTATCAAGACCACAAAATAAAGTACATAAAAAAATTTAAAGTTTCTTTGAGATACCTTCCATTCAAGAGCCCCGACCAACAATCCCCAGTTTTCGGTCCAAGCTCTCTCTCTCTCTCTCTCTCTCTCTCTCTCTCTCTCTCTCTCTCTCTCTCTCTCTCTCTCTTGTGAGGTTCAACTGGCACCAAACTCCCCAAATCAACAGGACATTGTCCCAATCCGCTGGGCTGACACGTGGGCAGAACATTGATGCCACACAACAAAAGCCTGTCTGGGGACGAGAGAGAGAGAGAGAGAGAGAGAGAGAGAGAGAGAGAGAGAGAGAGAGAGAGAGGTAATCAATAACATCTTGAAAAAGCAATTTAATGCCCTCATTCTAGTCCTGAGAGAGAGAGAGAGAGAGAGAGAGAGAGAGAGAGAGAGAGAGAGAGAGAGAGAGATACACGAAAAAGCGATTCCGGTCTACATTCTAGTTTTCGACAGAGAGAGAGAGAGAGAGAGAGAGAGAGAGAGAGAGAGAGAGAGAGAGAGAGAGAGAGAGAGATTGCACTGCACAAGAATGACAAATAACTAGAGTAATGTAACACGTCCACACACATACACACAAACGACAGACCGTATAAACATAAAACGAGTGCAAATAAACAATGAAACTAATTCCCCCCCCAAAAAAAATAGGACCATAGATAAATTCTGCACCTTAAAACACAGAAGAGCAGTAACTGACGACCCCACTCGATCAGGCAATAGAATTGGACAGTTCCTGATGGAGACAGAGAGGCGATTTACGCAATTGCTAAGGGTATCAAGACCGTGAGGTCAATTTCAGCGGTAAAATAAGGAATTTAGGAGGTGGGACAGCGGGAGGGAGAGAGAGGGAGAAAAAGGGGAAGGGGGGGGAAAGGGAACCACAAAATTTTCCTCTTCTTTTTTATCCCAACCGAGTTTTTGGACCACCTCCCGGAGTTTACAACAACACGATTCACTAGAAAACTTTCATAATTCAGGCATTGGCACATACACAATAGCCCTTGATCAGCCCAAACACGGCCCACCTCCACCCTCCGCCTCCGCCTCAACAACCTCACACTCACTCCTTTCTTTCACTCCCCTGCGGAGGGATGGAAGGAGGGGGGAGGGAGAGGCATCCCAAAAGGACATCGTCTCCGCCCTCCTCAGTGTCCTTTCTTCAGTATTCACCGACCAGCTCCACTTTCTTCGCCCTCAAACCTCACAACTCACAAATCAGAACTCTTTTTCACTTCCCTGCAGATGGAGGGAGGGAGAGACGGAGGGAGGGACACCTCAAAGGACATCGTCTCCGTCCTCCTCAGTATCCTTTCTCCAGTATCCTTCCTAGAAAACACAGACCACGTCCACTTACTTCAACTTCAAACCTCACACTCAGGACTCCTTTTCACTCCCTGCAGAGAGAGGGATGGAAGGACACCCTAAAGGACATCGTGCCCGATCTCCCCAGTATCCTTCCTCCAGTATCCTATCCCCAGCATCCTTCCAAGCCAACTCTTAAATTCTCTTAAGCCACCCACCAAGCGATATCTTCCTCGGGTCTTGCTGTGCTTCACCCAACTGCATCTGCTCCATCCAAGAAACTGATAACAACATTGCTTACACAGATCTTCTTTGCTAACTTTTTACGCCTTTTGAAACTTTTCTCTCTCCGGAAGCTGGGAAAGAAGAAGAAGAAGAAGAAGAAGAAGAAGAAGAAGAAGAAGAAGAAGAAGAAGAAGAAGAAGAAGAAGAAGAAGCCTTATATCAAACTCTCTGTTGGAGTAAATCTTACTTTCGAAGTGAATACGTTTACTCATATACAGATACACATATACAGACTCACACACACACATACACATACACACATATATATATAGTATATATATACAAAAGTTATCCTGAATTAACCTTGGTTATGTGGAACATGTTACCATG
>NC_089799.1:5650207-5655207 GCF_040412425.1 Macrobrachium rosenbergii
CACTTATTATGATCATTTTATTTTCAGGATCGTCTATAATATCAGCCTCCGAGCTACTGCTTTCTTTTTCTAAAATATCTTTGCCCTTTGGTAGTGACGAACAAATAAAAAGGCGTTTAGGGGTGGATGTGGTTGGTCTCTGGTCAGCAGAGATCGCTGCCTGCGCCGTTTGATGAGCGACAGCTCTCTCTCTCTCCGTCGCTCCATTCCCCTCTATGGCACTAATTTCTACAACTCTTTCTTCTACTTCTCGCTTGGACTTTTCCACTTGGCTTTTCCGCATTCTAGAAGCATGAAGTAAACTCTTGGAACTTTTAGGCACGGTGAAAAAACAAAAACACCGCAGAAAATACAGAGTTCAGTCAAGGCTAGCGAGCATGAAAAAACGTGTCCTTGTAGCTTGGAAGTTTATAGGCAACTCTAAACCACAGTCGGGCGTCATGGTATGACGTGTGCGTTGTCATGGCTAGGAATAACTAAAAGGTGCCGAGTAGGATATTATTGACATTATACATTTCATTTCAAAGGAAGTTTTCATAATATATATCGCAAAAACTATACCAGACTAAATCATTTATTTCTACTGGTGTTTTATGGGTATATAGTTATTGTTACATTTTAGGCCATAACTAGAGAAATACGGCAAATTTTAGCATAATATTTCGTGGACACATTCTTGAACCCTATACGAAGCCATAGAATTTTTTTCAGCAAATCGAATTTTTTAAAGATTATTGGGTTTTTTTAGGCGGCCGATCCCCTTAAACTTTAACTCCTTCCTCCACAAAGCAATCTTCCCTTGTTAAGAGTCCTGCCCGGCCTCCCATATTTCGCCATTAATGTGCCTTGAATTTCAGTAAAGATCCCGTGATAATTATCCATTTATCCCTCTCCCAGTGCAACTTAAGGGCAATTTAGGCTAAGCCATACCAGTGTTTAAATTTACTTTTTGAGAGTGTGATCACGTGTTCATTGTTAAAAGCCCAAGCAATTACGATCCCCATATTATGCCTACTTGATGTCTTCATAATTATCTGCTGGGCTACGTAGTGGTTAATATTTAACATGTGCAATGTGTAACATTTATAGGGGAATCCCATTTCCCTCAGTGTGCTGTCGTTTCTGATCAGGAACCTCTCTTCCAGGAGAGACAAGCAGCTCTTTGCATTCTGTGCCTGATAATTCTGACTGCCTTTCAAAGCCCAAAACTATTCCTGGTAGTTTGATCCTTGAAGTCCGTTGTGGCCTCGCCAAAATTTTATATGAATTATTTTCCCCATCCTGGAGTTCAGTCCTTTGCAGCATCTAACTGAGACTATTTAGTAAAATCGGGGCATGACTAAGCTATTATTGTTGTAACTGGAATAATTGTATTGTACATTGGTCCCCCTTATTACTCAGCTTGCTTGTTGCCAATCACTGCATCACTGTTCTATATATCCAATTAATGAGTCTGCCCATCGGCTACCATTTTGTTTTGTTTGTCTCCTTGTTTCATTGCTAAATCGCTGTAAATAAACCCCTGTAAATTGTAAAAGAATTCTAATTCCAATGGCGACCTTCCTCATTTAATTGTAAAACCAGGGAAAATCTAAGGTAAGTTTCAATTAACGTTTCCTTTGTTCATAATCTGGGCGCACTTGGTCCCTTTGCAGTCACCAGTTTCAAATTTGTTCAATTCTCATCCCAACCAAGACCCCAGTTTATGACAATATATATATATATATATATATATATATATATATATATATATATATATATATATATATATATATATATATATATATATATATATATATATATATATATATATATATATATATATATATATATATATATATATATATATATATATATATATATATATATATATATATATATATATATATATATATATATATATATATATATATATATATATATATATATATATATATATATATATATATATATATATATATATATATATATATATATATATATATATATATATATATATATTATATATATATATATTAATTTTTTTACAAATTTTCCCTGGGTTTATGGTATTTTTACAGGCTGGCAACGGAAACTTTATTTAATTGGCCTTGGAGTTCTGACTTGCGTTAAGGGAAATCGTAAAAAAACACAGAACAAGGGATGATTTTAGGAGCTAAAGGCTCTACTTCATAAGGAAATGTTATGTAAACACTTGGGTTAAATTAAGGAATTATATTTACAAAAGAAAGCATTAGAAGGGAAAATGGGTAAGTAAATTGTTAAAGGGCTTGCAACGCCTGAAGATCCTTCTACTGGAGTCTTGACTAAGGGCAAGGCACAGTCCAAGTTGAGTCCACTGCGAATAGGTCCCTCTGCAAGAGAGATTTACACATTACACGCCAGTAAAGGAACAATATAACACAGAATATGACTCGAGTCTACACTGAGGGTGCGAAGGACTCACTGGCACAAGGACAGAGGTGAAATACTAACACCCCAATAACTTTCTTAAGTGCAAACTGTTGTGACTGAAAAGTCTTTACTCGCACTTTACCTTAGAGGAAGCGGGTCTCTGGTGAAGGCTGATGAGGGATGGGGGTGCACACTGTCTCTCGAGGATGACTGTCGTCTGGAGTCGGACCAGGGGCAGGGGGGATGAAGGCCTCTCAGCAAATGTATCACTCACCCACGTGTATGGCTAACGGCCTCCCCTATGACTACTGCACGTCTACTGCTCACAAGACTAACTGCTTACTGCCCCTTAGATCTCCTGTTCTTCTCTTTTTAAGGCCCCGGCCGGGTGTCGGCGCCGCGTGCAAAACTTCTACCGATAACTGAGGCCGTGTGCAAACAATGTGTCATTTGCCAGGTGGTCAGCGATCAGTTGCCTCTTCCTAGGTGTCCTGCGGAAAGACAATTCAGGCAGCTTAATTTGCCTTTAGAAAGGTTATTTTAAGCAGCTTAGTTGGGCTAAGCTGCTTAGGGAGCGGCATCCAGTCTCGTATCTTTGCCTTTTTTTTTATCCGTGTCATCCCAATATCTGTTCCAGGTAAAAAGAAGGACAGATTGAAATGTTGATAACTTTGCTCTGATATCTAGGTTAACTACAACCGGCCATGCAGCGACGATGCTACTCTCAAGTGATAAAGGGCAAATTAGGTGGGGGGGGGAGGTGCGCTGTGAAGCGACTTCTTGCAAACTATAATATATATATATATATATATATATATATATATATATATATATATATATATATATATATATATATATATATAATATATATATATAGATATATATATATATATAATATATATATATATATATATATATATATATATATATATATATATATATATATATATATATATATATACATACACATACATACATACATATACATACATATATATCAAAGAAACTGTGGTTGCTATTCAATATATCTGAAGTTCTGTTTAATGATTTTTAATTCGATATTCTCAGGCAAGCAAACGTTTTGATACAAGCACTCCGAGTCCCCTACTCCCCTCCCCACCGCCCCAAAAAATACAGTTATTACTATATGACGGGTGCTTTCACTGAAACATCAAAATCATTAAAATTGTATGAATGAAAATAAAGTTCAGTGGTTGATTTAAGATCTCTCTCTCTCTCTCTCTCTCTCTCTCTCTCTCTCTCTCTCTCTCTCTCTCTCTCTCTCTCTCTTGTACACAAACACTGGCAAGTATGTAAGCCTCTCTCTCTCTCTCTCTCTCTTGGACACAAACGCTGACGTGTATGTAAGTCAGTCTCTCTCTCTCTCTCTCTCTCTCTCTCTCTCTCTCTCTCTCTCTCTCTCTCTCTCTCTCTCTCTCTCTCTCTCTCGTGGAAACGGAGTTCACTTTCTCAATAATGGGAGGGTCTCTCTCTCTCTTGGACACAAACACTGGCATGTAAGTAATTCTCTTTCTCTCTCTGATGGAAACGAAGTTCACTTTCTCACCAATGGGAGGCTCTCTCTCTCTCTCTCTCTCTCTCTCTCTCTCTCTCTCTCTCTCTCTCTCTCTCTCTCTCTCTCTCTCTCTCTCGGGAAGATCAAGATGACACACTAAAGCATTTTTTTAAATAGCGTACTCCGTTTATCACACTTAATTTTTGTATCAGACCAACCTTTCAACAACTGAAAAAAAAAAAAAGCTTGAATTCCTTGACCATTTAACCGGATCATTTGCATTCCCCTTTTGACTACGTTCTTAAATCGACCGGGGCTTCACTGAAAGAGGCAGTGCTTCCTGAATACCAAATAAAATCATTTCCGTTTTCCCCGCAGAAGCCAGCCGCCACTTCTTCTCCGTTCCGTGCTGATTCGCTTTAATAGTTTAGAACCCTTTTAGCTTTATGGTCGTCTTCCCAATTTAAATCCCAATTTGGGAAGACTCTATTATAATCCTAAAGATCTTCTGTGCCACTTTAGAAAGCTTAAAGAGAAAGAAAAAGAAAGATATAAAGTCCTATTGTTGTATATATCAAGAGAAATAAGCAGTCACAATTCTGTGTGTCTGGTTGCTGATTCGTTTTCATAGTTTATAATCCTTTCAGCTATATGGTCGTCTTCCCAATTCAAATCCGGTGAATTACTAAAATCCTAATTTGGGAAGACTATTATAATCCTAAAGATCTTTTATGCCACTTTCGAAAGCTTAAGCAGAAAGAAATAGAAAGATAGAAAGTCCTACTGTTACAAATAATAAAGAGAAATATGCAGTCACAAAATCTTCAACATTTGTCTGATCTCAATTCTACACCTTCGTCTGACCATTTGCTGCCTTCATCCTTGTTTAATTGATAACTACCGCACTTCCTCAAAGCCATTTCCCCCCTCTTTCTCCTCCATTTAACCGAAAACTACCCTACCCAAATTAATCAAAAGGGGCCACTGGTTCACGTCTGTCCACGCTAATTCCAAGCTCCAACTCGGCAGCGTCAGAAAACTGAGGAAGGAAAACTGGAGTCTGGCAGCAACAACAATCAGCCATGATTAA
>NC_089799.1:5657707-5677707 GCF_040412425.1 Macrobrachium rosenbergii
ATGTGGAAAGAACGGAAGACGTTGGAGAGGCAAAAAGAAGACACAGACCTAGAACTTGCTGGCTAGACGGATCTATATATATATATATATATATATATATATATATATATATATATATATATATATATATATATATACATAGTGCGTTTACGTGTATACATGTATATATACATACATATATATGTATAACTGAATCACGAACATAAACTATGGAACGTAATGAATATATAAATAAAGACAATATCAGTCTGCTAAGTAAAGGACAAGAAGTCGAAAGGCCTTGCAGCACTCCGCACTCCGATGTTTCTCTTTCCATCGTGGATTTTGTCTTTATATATATATATATATATATATATATATATATATATATATATATATATATATATATATATATATATATATATATATATATATATATATATATATATATATATATGTCACGAACAAAAAACCACGTGTTAATTATTCCTTGTTTCACATCACATTTCACGAATTTACGAACCGAAATGAAAAAGAAATTATAAAAAAAAAATTACCAGTACCTTTAGTAGCACTTGTGGCTAACAAAAGTACACCTAGAAATCCCCCAACAGAACTAGTTCGCGGATCCCAATTGGCTATCAGACTTTCCTATTGAATACCGCGGCAGCTATCAAAGAGATTATGTCCCACCCCCTTGATAGCTGTGATGAAGACACGGAATTGCATTTAAGGTTTTAGATTCTTATGGAGGATTTCCCTTCATTCTCTCTCTCTCTCTCTCTCTCTCTCTCTCTCTCTCTCTCTCTCTCTCTCTCTCTCTCTCTCTCTGGGGAGAGGGGGCCCTTCCTCTCCACCCGTGAATTTTATGCTTCTCGTATTCAAATTTTTCGCCAGACATTTGTTTTGCACTGTTTCGAATACTGTAATGAAGGTTTTTTAGTTTGAAATGTGTTATGGTTCTGAGGGGCATGATAAAATTCAAAGAGATTTCTTTGGATAAAGTGGTTTGTTTCAACTATAGTGTGAATGTCAAAGCAGCTACAACTTGTCTTTAACACTGTTTCAAGTGTCGTAGTATAGGTCCTTCAGTCAGAAATGTGTTGTGGTTCTGAGGGGCATGATAAAATTCAAAGAAATTCTTTTGGGTAATGTGGTTTGTTTCAATTACAGTGTGATTGTCAAAGCAGTTACAACCTGAGTCTACCACTGTTTCAAATTTCGCAGTCTTAAATGTATTGTGGTTCTGAAGGGCAAAATAAAATTCAAAGAGATTCCTTTGGATAAACTGCACTAGCGGATCGGGGGGGGGGGGGGGACCTTGGGTATGTCGCTTCCCCCCCATGGAAAATAGTGACAAAATAATAATATTGAAGATTTAGATAATAATAAGATAAATGAGAAATATAAAAATGGGAAAAAATTAAAAATCTATTATAGAAATAATATATATATGTATGTGTATATATATGTATAATATGAAAATTGGTGGCCCCCATAGAAATTTTTTTGGATCCGCCAGTGATAATGTGGTTTGTTTCACTTACAGTGTGATTGTGAAAGCAGCTACAATTTTTGTTTCCCACTGTTTCAAATGTCGTGGTATAGGTCCATCAGTATTGTGGTTTTGAAGGGCATGATAAAATTCAGAGAGATTTCTCCTTTGCATAATGCTGTTTGTTTCAATTATGCGAAAAGCATTTAAAATTTATAAAGTTTAAATATTTCCTGAGCTGATAACAACTGTGAAATTATATCCTTACGATCAGGCTTAATTTAACACTAAAATAAATAGCAATTTTCATTTTTCACTTGTTTAATAATTTGGGTGAATGCAATAATCCTTTTGGGAATCACAACGAGAGAGAGAGAGAGAGAGAGAGAGAGAGAGAGAGAGAGAGAGAGAGAGAGAGAGAGAGAGAGAGAGAGTCATCTTCTCTTCGGTCACACAGAGAGAAAACGTTCATATCTCTTTTATTACTGAGAGAGAGAGAGAGAGAGAGAGAGAGAGAGAGAGAGAGAGAGAGAGAGAGAGAGAGAGAGAGAGAAAACTTCTCTTTCATCACTGAGAGAACAAGTTAATTTCTCATTTAAAACTCTGTGTGTGTGTGCGGGCGCGTGTGTAGAGAGAGAGAGAGAGAGAGAGAGAGAGAGAGAGAGAGAGAGAGAGAGAGAGAGAGAGAGAGAGAAAATCAATTGGTAGGCAAACTGCAAGAGATCAGAGTGCTAAATGTAAAAATGGTATAACCTCCAGACAGATTCAAAAGATCTGAACCCGGCACTTGATACAGTATTCTGTCGATGTCCTCTCCATTCGCGATGGAGGAGGGGGAGGAGGAGGAGGAGGAATATTCTGCCTTCTAAGCCTCTCCCCCACTAGTGAGAGAGAGAGAGAACCTGTCTTCCATTACTGAGAGACAGTAAACTTCTCTTCTACTACCTTACAGACATTACAGACCTTACAGTTCGTTCGGGTTGCCCCAGGTCCCTCAGTGTGAGACACCTTTGATGTCTACCAGAGAATTGCTAACGCATCTTCCGGTATATTTTGCATCTTCCAGTCCTGGATGGTTTGGGATGCATCTTAGATATTTGTCGAGCTTATTCTTAAACACATCTACGCTCACTCCTGTTATGTTCCTCAGATGAGCTGGTAGCGCATTGAATAGACGCTGCATTATCGATGCTGGTGCGTGGTGGATTAATGTCCTGTGTGCTTTCCTTAGTTTTCCTGGTATAGTTTTTGGCACTATTAATCTACCTCTGCTTGCTCTTTTTGATATTTTTAGTTCCATGATGTTTTCGGTAATTCCTTCTATCTGTTTCAATGCTTGAATTACCATGTAGCGTTCTCTTCTCCTTTCAAGACTATATAAATTTAAGAATTGTAGTCTTTCCCAGTAGTCAAGGTCCTTAACTTCTTCTATTCTAGCTGTAAATGACCTTTGTACACTCTCTATTTGTGCAATATCCTTTTGGTAGTGTGGGTACCATATTATATTGCAATATTCAAGTGGACTACGTGCGTACGTTTTATAAAGCATAATCATGTGTTCAGCTTTTCTTGTTTTGAAGTGCCGGAACAACATTCCCATTTTTGCTTTGCATTTTGCCAATAGAATTGCTATTTGATCATTGCATAACATATTCTATTCAACATCACACCAAGGTCTTTAACTGCTTCCTTGTTTGTGATTGTCTCATTATTAGGTCCTTTATATGCATATAGCATTCCTACTTTATCACCATAGTTCACTGATTCAAATTTATCAGAGTTAAATGCCACCCTATTTATCTCTGCCCATTTATATATTTTGTTTAGGTCTCTTTGTAGCGAGTTCCTATCTTCATCACAAGCAATTTCTCTACTTATTCTTGTGTCATCTGCGAAACTTCTTACTACTGAGTCCTTAACATTACTGTCTATGTCTGCAATCATAATCACAAACAGCAATGCAGCTAACACCGTACCTTGTGGTACACCGGATATTACCGTAGCTTCATCCGATTTCTCATCGTTTGCAATCACTATCTGTTTTCTGTTTTGCAAAAAATCTTTTATCCATCTTCCTACTTTGTCAACTATGTTATATTTTCTAATTTTTTTCGCTAATATATTATGATCTACCTTGTCAAAAGCTTTTGCAAAGTCTAGGTAAACCACATCTGTATCTTTTTCATTTATCATATTTTTATATATGCTTTCATGGTGGACTAACAGTTGGGTTTGTGTACTTTTTCCGGGTACAAAACCATGTTGTCCTATATTGAACAATCTATTTTCCATTAAATGTTTCATTATATTTTTTTTCATTACCCTTTCATATACTTTCATAATATGAGATGTCAGACTCACAGGCCTATAATTACTTGCCTCTAGTCTTGAACCACTTTTGGAAGTAGGAGTAATATATGCTAATTTATGCTCATCATAAATCTTGCCTGTATCTATACTTTGTCTTAATAATATTGCTAGCGGCTTTGCGATTGAATGAACCACTTTCTTTAACAATATGGCAGGTACTCCATCTGGTCCTGCTGCTGATCCATTTTTAATTTCATTAATAACCTGCACAATATCGGCTTCTGTAATATCTATATCTGATAAGTATTCAATACTTTCATTTCTTATTTCTGTATCATTATCTTCATTGTCAATTCTAGGTGTAAATTCACTCTTATATCTTTCTGCTAATATGTTACATATTTCCTTTTTTTCATTCATTAATCTCCCTTCAATTCTTAGAGGGCCTATTTCTACTCTTATTTTATTCATCTTTTTTGCATATGAATAAAAAATTTTAGGGTTTTGCTTGATATTTTGTAGTGTCTTTTCTTCTAGGTTCCATTTTTCATTTTCTTTTGATTGTATAATCTTTTGTTCTGCATTTTCTATCTTACTTTTTAGTTCCATCACTTTCCATGCATTCTTTTCTTTTGCAAGAGCTTTTTTCCACTTTCTGATTTTCTGGAACAAGATCCTTCTGTCTCTTGGAATTCGTGACTGATGTTTACTTTTTTCTTCGGTATATATTTTTCCACTATTTCCTCTAATATTTTATATAATATATCGGTATTTACCTGTATATCATCACTTACAAATATGTTTTCCCATTCTTTGTTTAATTCTTCATTTATTTTTGACCAATTTGTATTCTTACTATAGAAATTGTATTTTCCATATCCTTCCCATTTTTTTGTCTCTTGCTTTTCTCTGTTTTCGTGTGTTCTGGAACGGACAGTTAGTTCTATGACATTATGGTCCGAAATACTCGTGTTATATACTATTATTTCTTTAACATAGTTCACCTCATTCACAAATACTAGGTCTAAAATATTATCCTTTCTTGTTGGTAGGTGATTTATTTGCTGAATGTTATGTTCTAGTAGCATATCTAATAGCTTTTCAAATTGCCTCTTATCTTCTGCACTACTATTGCTCTCTTTTTTATGTATAAATACAACCACAGTCTCCTATTCGTTCTTTCCATTCTATAAAAGGAAAGTTAAAGTCTCCGGATAGGAGTATAGTCCAGTCCTTGTGATTTCTACATATTACATCCAATTTGTCAATTATTAAGTCAAACTCTTTAGTATTAGGGGGTCTATATATTACAATGTTTACTAATTTTTCAGATTCAAATTCTACCGCTATTAATTCACATTCTGTGTTACTATATTTCTCACAGATTTTTCCTTGATTGGCATCTCTCCCATATATCGCGGTTCCCCCTTGATTTCTATTTTTTCTATCTGATCTATAAGTTTGGAGAGAGAGAGAGAGAGAGAGAGAGAGAGAGAGAGAGAGAGAACCTGCCTTCCTTTATTGAGAGACAGAGTATAAACTTCTTTTCTACTACTGAGAGAGAGAGAGAGAGAGAGAGAGAGAGAGAGAGAGAGAGAGAGAGAGAGAGAGAGAGAGAGAGCGCCTGTCTTCCATTACTGAGAGACAGAGTACTCTTCCCTTCCACAACTGTTGTGTGTGTGTGTGTGTGTGGAGAGAGAGAGAGAGAGAGAGAGAGAGAGAGAGAGAGAGAGAGAGAGAGAGAGCCTGTCAGCAAGAGAGACAGAGTACTCTTCCCTTCCACAACTGAGAGAGAGAGAGAGAGAGAGAGAGAGAGAGAGAGAGAGAGAGAGAGAGAGAGAGAGAGAGAACCTGTCTTCCATTACTGAGAGACAGTACTCTTCTCTTCTACAACTGAGAGAGAGAGAGAGAGAGAGAGAGAGAGAGAGAGAGAGAGAGAGAGAGAGAGAGAGAACCTGTCTTCCATTACTGAAAGACAGAGTATAAACTTCTCTTCTACTACTGGCAAAAAGAGAGAGAGAGAGAGAGAGAGATCCCGTCTTCCACAACTAAGAGACATAGTATAAACTTCTCTTCTACTACTGAGAGAGAGAGAGAGAGAGAGAGAGAGAGAGAGAGAGAGAGAGAGAGAGAGAGAGAGAGCATGACACCGCTAAATTCAATTCGGGGTCTGAAATGACTTAAAAAGAATCCCACCTCTCCCACTGGTTAAAACGACTCGAACTTTTCGGATCTGCGAGATTTTTTTGTTTCCGACTTTTTCCTCTCTCCTCCTTCTCTTTTCTTCCTCCCCTCTTTTTTCCCTCTCTTCCTCCTTTCGTTTCCTTCCCCCGGAGAGAGAGGGAGAGAGAAACGGAGGGGAGAAGAGTGGAAGATACCAGGAATGTAACAAAGGCGTCTTACCAAGTAAATTGCATATTCCGTTATGGAGGAAAATCCTCCGCAGAACTTACCGTACGTTTTCTAGTGACAAAGCAATTCCTTTTACGTGGAATGTAACTGCAGAATTGAATGTGTACCTTTTGCGAGGATTCCACATGTATACAGTACGTATTCATAGAGGTAAGCAGTGATAAACTATGCATACACATATATATATTTATTTATCTATTTACATAAATATTTTCATGTATGTAATATAAAAAATACATCAATATAAAAATACACACACACACACACACACACACACACACACACACATATATATATATATATATATATATATTTCACAGACACTTACTTACGTTGGCCGCTAAATAGATGTTCGAACCATCCAATACCTACCTGTAAAGCAGAGAGAAAGGAATATCAGATTTTAGTTCATAATTCTTTGTTCATAATTTATGGGGCAAGGAGAGAGAGAGAGAGAGAGAGAGAGAGAGAGAGAGAGAGAGAGAGAGAGAGAGAGAGAGAGAGAGAGAGAGAGAGAGAGAGAGAGAGCTGTCAGTCTATAATTTCTTAAAACTTACACTGCTGATGCTCCTCCTCCCCCTCCTCTTTCCCTCCCTTTCCTTCTCCTACTCCTTCTCCTCCTCCTCCTCCTCCTCCTCCTCCTCCACCTCTCTCTTTCCCTCTCCTCCTCCTCCTTGCGATTAGAACCCGTCCAAAGATGACTACTAGGACCTCCGTCTAAACTGCTGGAACAATGGACGGCGCCCCCCTCCCCCCCGGGGCCAAACGATCGTAGAGAACGCTCCCACTCGAAATTGCTCAGTTTCCTCTGCAATAAACTCGGGCGCATCCACCCCAGGTGGCCTTCAATGACAAACATCATCCATGGTTATTCTCAAACAGTGCCCCGTGGTGGTCTTCCAGCGCCATGTTCTCGGAGAGGAATAGTGCCAGGAGTTCTGTAGCACCACGGCACTGTATGACCTCCCATATATTGTTTCTGGAATAAAGTTATATATATATATATATATATATATATATATATATATATATATATATATATATATAATTTTTTTTTTTTTTTGCTATGGTTAATGTTGTTTAGGTCGTGAATGTTTAGCTCAGAGTCATTAACAAATAATTCCAAATAGGACTTGGAACTGGAATATAAAATTTAGGTCATAGGTCAAGCGCTGGGACCTATGATAAGGTCATTCAGCTCTGAAAATAATGTTGAAAAAATTGTTAGGAGAGGGTTGCAGAAAATAAGATGAAAGAAAGAGAATATGAAAGGAGGAATAGTTAAAGAAATGAAAGGGGTTGCAGCTAGGGGCCGAAGGGACGCTGCAAAGAACATTAAATAATGCCTACAGTATACCGCGTGAGGTACAATGACAGCACTACCCCCTACGGGGAAGAGTTTCCCTTATTCTGTGGGTTTTAATCGTATGTAGTTGCATATAGATATTGTAACGATACAGGAAATACGTAAGAAAAAAATGGACAACACCCATTCAGTGGCAATATTAAATCTCTAGAGGTTGCGTCAATGCCACGCCTTCCATTTTCAACACTTGAGCTTTTTTAAAAGTTGGCCAAAAGGTGATTTGTACCGCAAAGTCTAATAGGAAGGAGAATCATAGTTGAATAATAGTGTTTCTTTTTGGTTACCAGTTCAATTCATAAACTCAAATCACAATAAAGAAACAATTATAAAAAGTTACTTTGAAAGCTTATCAGTCATATTCCAACGGAGCTGTAATGGGTATGGATCACTTAAATAAGAAGAAATAAAAAAAAAATAAGAATCTTACAAATCAACTCCTTTATTACAATGGTCTCAAAATATGAGGGTTTAACACTTAGAAGAATAAAAAGGTTATATGGTTGGATAGAATAATGTAGTTAAATGCACTGAGTTTCTAAGCTACATCTTGATCGTATTCCTAAACAAAATCGTGACTCACATAAAATAAAAGCTAAAGGATAAAAAAATAATGCTAAAATATAAAAGCTTAAAAAAGGCTAAAAGATCACAATAATTCTAAAAGCTAAAAATCACGATGAAATATAAAAATATTAAACAAAATAAATACTAAATTATACAAATGCTAAAAGATAAAAGCTAAAAAAATAAAAAAAACAGCTAAAGATATAGAAAATTGCTAAAAGATAAAAAAAATTGCTAAAAGATAACAGAAACTGCTAGAAGATAAAAAAAATTGCTAAAAGATAAACAAATTGCTAAGATGAAATAATTGCTAGAAGGTAAAAAAAATTGCATAAAGATAAAAAAATTGCTAAATGTAAAAGGAACCACTAAAAGATAAAAAAAATAGCTTAAAGGAAAAAAGCAATTGTTAAAAGATAAAAAAAAAATTGCTTAACATAAAACAATTGTTAAGATAAAAAAAAGGCTAATGAGATAAAAAAAAAGATTAAAAAAAAGTCTATACCATAAAAAAAAAGGCTAAAACTGGTCCAAAGACATTACCAGTAACATAACAACTACCTACCTTGAAACAGCGACAAACCTTCCACACACACACTAAATCATTCTAACAAACTAACAGGACTCAACATCCGCACCTCCGTACATTGAACACCGCATGACAAACACCATAAAACGCCCACACCTCAGGCCGCTACTGCTGCCGCCCGCCGCCCGCCACTGCCTTTCCACGCCTTGCTAAGCCCCACGCCCATCAATTTCAACAACGCAAACACTCTCAGGATGCAACACGACAAATAGTGGCGACGCTTCATCATCACACCAATCTCAGGGGAGGAGGAGGAGGAGGAGGAGGAGGAGGAGGAGGAGGAGGAAGGTTCTGACCTGGTGGAATTCGTTCTACATTATATATATATATATATATATATATATATATATATATATATATATATATATATATATATATATATATATATATATATATATATACTGTTTATGTACTGTATATAGTAACCAAACATTTTCCCATTGCGCTATCTTTACAATACACATTCAAAACAACCCGACTAAAAAAAACATCCCTTTTTGTGGTAAACTGAGAAGGATTAAACTTAGATTTGAGGAAAGGATGATGCTGTTTCAATGGCTGCCATCCTACAGGATGAATAAGTTGAAAACAGTGTCCCCCAAATTGGAGGATTCTCTGTCTTTAAAGAAGTATTCCTCTCCCAAGGGATTCACAACCCTTTACACAAGTATTCTTTAATCTTGGCGCATCAGAATCCCAAATTCTTTGAGAGGTCTAATTAATAGTAAGAAATATTGCGCAAATAGTTTTGATGATTGAGAACTATAACGATATATTATTCAACATAACAGAATATGGTTTGTTGTCCATGAAATATATCTCATGTTTTCATGAAGTCCTACTCTCTCTCTCTCTCTCTCTCTCTCTCTCTCTCTCTCTCTCTCTCTCTCTCTCTCCGGTACTGATGTTACGGGAACTACAGTATATTATTTAATATAAGTGAATATGGCTTATTACTCAGAAAATACTTCATGTTTTCATGAAGTCCAACACTTTCTCTCTCTCTCTCTCTCTCTCTCTCTCTCTCTCTCTCTCTCTCTCTCTCTCTCTCCCCCATATACAAGTTGTTCACATGAAATATTACACACGCTCTCTCTCTCTCTCTCTCTCTCTCTCTCTCTCTCTCTCTCTCTCTCTCTCTCTCTCTCTCTCTCTCTCTCAAATACAACTCATGTTTTCGTAAAATATTGAAATATTACACATCCTCTCTCTCTCTCTCTCTCTCTCTCTCTCTCTCTCTCTCTCTCTCTCTCTCTCTCTCTCTCCACGAATACCCCTGGTGACTTATCCACGAATCTCCCTAGGCTAAAGCAGCCGACGCCGAGAGAAGTAAGAGGAGGAGGAGGAGGAGGAGGAGGAGGAGGAGGAGGAGGAGGAGGAGGAGGAGGAGGAGGAGGAGAAGGTAAACGTTATTTGCAGTAAATAATCTTTAGAATTGAACCTGGCATGAAGATAAGGAATCGAAGCCATTCAAAATGGATCCCTTGAGAAACCGAACTATGCATTCTAATGGGTCCTGTTTGAATTATGGAAGGAAGGAAGGAAGGAAGGAAGGATTGAAGGAGAGACGCCAGAAGAGAAACCTCGGGAACGTGGGGACAAACCAAGCGAGAGAGAGAGAGAGAGAGAATGTTACACTTCACGAAAACATGAGGTTTTGTTTAGGTAATGAACCATATTCACTTATACGATAAATAATATTATGCAGTTCCTGTGACATTAAAACCAAATAGAGAGAGAGAGAGAGAGAGAGAGAGAGAGAGAGAGAGAGAGAGAGAGAGAGAGAGAGAGAGAGAGAGAGAGAGAGAGAGAGAGTTGTACTTCATGAAAACATGAGGTATTATTTGGGCAATAAACCATATTCACTTAAATTTAAGTAGTCTATTGTACTTCCTGAAACATCAAAACCAGAGAGAGAGAGAGAGAGAGAGAGAGAGAGAGAGAGAGAGAGAGAGAAGAGAGAGAGAGAGAGAGAGAGAGAGAGAATGGTAATTTGAAATTAATAGGATTATAATAACAGGAAGCGAGAGAGAGAGAGAGAGAGAGAGAGAATGTGTGGTTCGAGAATCGAATACTGTCAGTCATGCAGTTGCGAGTTAGATGCGCTAGAGAGAGAGAGAGAGAGAGAGAGAGAGAGAGAGAGAGAGAGAGAGAGAGAGAGAGAGAGAGAGAGAGAGAGAGAGAGCTCTCATAAATTTGGGGAGAAAAGGGGTACATAAAGTCCGCTCAAAACATGCAAACGATTTCCATCCGCCCGAACAATTTCCAAGAGCACACCTGCTGCTGCCGCAGAGAGAGAGAGAGAGAGAGAGAGAGAGAGAGAGAGAGAGAGAGAATAAAAAAGGGAAAATGATTATGGAATGGACACATGGCGTCCCGTCCTCTCAATTACCTTCCATTTCTGTTCCGGGCCGTCGATGGCTCTCGTGCATACGTACCTGCCCAAGGTACGTACCGTGAATGCATACCTGCCCAAGGTACGTAACATGAATACTTCTGTATCCAAGGTACGTACCGTGAATACGTACCTACCCAAGGTACGTACAGTGAATATGTACGCACCAAAGGCGCGTACCATGAATACGTACCTACCCAAGGTACGTACAGTGAATATGTACGCACCTACCCACACTACGTAGCATAAATACGTACCTACCCAAGGTACAGTACGTCCAGTTAACATGTAACCACCAAAAGTTCGTACCATGAATACGCACCTACCCAAGGCACGTAACATGAATACGTACCTACCCAAAGTACGTACCGTGAATACGTACCTGCCAAGGTACGTAACATGAGTACGGACCTACCGAAGTTACGTACCATGAATACGTAACTACCCACGGTACCTACCATGAATACGTAGCTACCCAAGGTACGTTCGAGGAAGAGAAAAACGGAAGAATGTAATAAGTAATTACTACAGAGTTCTTCAATAAATATTATATTTTTCCATCTGCACTCTTCCAGTCACCATCTTTACCAATCAGACAAAAAATTATGTTGTTTTATTTCTACAAACAGGCATCGCAAAGGCTATGGTCAGCCGACGTCACCGTCCGTAGAGCATTATCGAACAGCAATGCCAGCGTAACATCAAGCAAGCAAGCATGTGGCAACATGTGTAACATCAAGCAAGCACTTCCGAAGACACAAGGACAACATGATCTTGTTTGTGAAATTATGCCATGCCCTGTGCCGAGAAACTGGTAAGTGACAATAGGGACTACTGGTTACAATCAAGATGTTGTCTCTCTCTCTCTCTCTCTCTCTCTCTCTCTCTCTCTCTCTCTCTCTCTCTCTTTTCACACACACATACCCTCCCACCCCCTCCTCTCTCTCTCTCTCAAACACGCACACACATACGCGCCTCTCTCTCTCTCTCTCTCTCTCTCTCTCTCTCTCTCTCTCTCTCTCTCTCTCTCTCTCATGAACACACAAACACGAATATACACACGCACCCTCTCTCTCTCTCTCTCTCTCTCTCTCTCTCTCTCTCTCTCTCTCTCTCTCTCTCTCACACACACACCCTCCCACTCCTACTCTCTCTCTCTCTCTGTCACATAAGCTACCACACAAAACCTCTCTCTCTCTCTCTCTCTCTCTCTCACACACACCTTCCCACTCCTTCTCTCTCTCTCTCTCTCTCTCTCTCTCTCTCTCTCTCTCTCTCTCTCTCTGTAAAACAAAATTTAAAAAAAACAAAATCCTCTTTTTTACAGTGGACTTTGGGATTGTGAGTAGCTTGCCTCGATGTATTTTCTACTTGTTTTTTCCCTCCGTACTTCAATCTCCTATTTTCTTTTTTTTTTTCAGTGGCTGGGGGACAGTGTTTTCCACTTTTTAAAATCTTTTTTTAATTCGCTCCCAGATTTTGCCCTCAGCAACGACTCAGGGTTTAATGAGTTAGGAAATTACCAGCTGTAAGTGTGGTAATAATAATAATAATAATAATAATAATAATAATAATAATAATAATAATAATAATAATAATAATAATAATAATACATGTAAACAATTATATATATATAAAACAGTCGAAATAAAATTTATGTCGTTGTAATAATAATAATAATAATAATAATAATAATAATAATAATAATAATAATAATAATAACAATTAATAATAACTATTATTAGTTTCATTATTATTTTATTATTAAAATTTTACATCAAAATACAATAATAATAATAATAATAATAATAATAATAATAATAATAATAATAATAATAATAATAATAATAATAATAATACATGTAAGCAACTACATATATATATATATAAATATATATATATATATATATATATATATATATATATATATATATATATATATATATATATATACTACTGTATATTTAGTTGAAATAAGTTACAACACCTTGAATCAAAGATTTCAATAACTATCTTATTTTTATGATCCTTGGTAATTACATCAACAGACCACAAGAATGCATATAGAACCATGTGCATTAAATTTATAACAATTGGCCTTGATTAATATCTAATTCTCTTCTATAGCAAAAACTCAAAATCTCTCATCACTCTTCTTCCTTATTTGGTCAATTATCGTTAAGCAATTTCGTAATATCCATATATTACTTATTTTAACAATTATCATCAGGCAAATTCGTAATATCTACTGTATACACTTCAAAATACAAAATCCATTTTAGAAAAATAAAGATTATTTCCTTAACTTTCTTAAACTGAAACAGGAAATCACAAATTCTGACAACTTTGTAATACCTAAAATTTTCAAAACCAAAAATTTGTTTTTGATTTTGAAATGTATATAGGTATTACAAAATTCACTGGAAAAAGTCTGAGGCCCTTACCGGGAATTTTCTTAAACTTTCCTCCCCATAAACAGGAAATAATCACTACTCTTGACAATTTCGTAGTACCTATACTGTACATTTCAAAATACACGATCCATTCCGAAAGTCAAGTCTATTTCTGGACAATTTAGTAATACCTATACATTTCAAAACAAAATCCATTCTAAAGTCAGTCTATTTCTGGACAATTTCGTAATACCTATAGATTTCAAAATACAAAATCCATTCTAAAAGTCAGTCTATTTCTTGACAATTTCGTAGTACCTATATATTTCAAAATACAAAATCCATTCTGAAAGTAAGTCTATTTCTTTTGCTGTCAATTCTCCTTAACTGTCCTCAGTAGAAACGGGAAATCATTAATCTTGCTGTTTAATTCCTACAACAAAATAAAGATACTTGCCAGCACTACCTCCCGATTAACGGCCCATTCTGTTCTTTCATTAACTGAAAAAAAAAACTGAACCATTGAAATACAAAAAAAAAAAAAGTTAATTGCGCCACACACGCAGATAAACTGCAAACTCATTTCGCCGAATTCCTTGACTTATTGCCAACCAGATACAAAGATGCTTGTCGTTTTTTTTTAAATTAATTGCGAGTTTTAATTTCTTTTCGTTTTAATTTATGTTCTTTGTATAATCGGGGCACTGTACACTAGCCTAATTCTTCCTGTCCACTGTCGACATGACGAGGTTTTGTAAATTGTGTGTGTGTGTATATGTATATGTATGTATGTATGTGTATATATAAGTAATATATATATATATATATATATATATATATATATATATATATATATATATATATATATATATATATATATATATATATATATATATATATATATATATATATATATATATATATATATATATATATATATATATATATACACAGTGCATATAGATAGATAGATAGATAGATAGATAGTTATATTTCTAATCGGATAATTTCTAATTCTCTCTCTCTCTCTCTCTCTCTCTCTCTCTCTCTCTCTCTCTCTCTCTCTCTCTCTCTCTCTCTCTCTCTCTCTCGTTTTCCAGGGTTTTACCTTTAGCCTTGTTCATATGAATGTTTAAACTTGTTGAATATTACAGACGTTTGAGAGAATTGAATTTCAGCTCTCAAGCGAGATTCAGCTCCAGTCTTCTGAGAAGAACTATTAAGGCCAAAAATAAAATAGGAGAATCTTTTAATTGACACATGTTAATTCAATTTCAAAGAAGAAATACCTACATACCGTACTTTCTACAATAAATGATAAAAAATTAAGTAAAATCTATAAAACTACGTTTAACATGTGGTTTTAACATAAAATACACGAGAATATTTTTATTCACCCATTAATTCTATTTCGAAGAAAAAACAGCCACAGGCTGGTTCTACAATAAATATTCAATTTCACAGAAAAACAGCCACAGGCTGGTTCTACAATAAATGCTAAAGAAAATGAAGCAAAATCTATAAAACTATTTTTAACAAATCACAAACCATCAACATAGTGTAAGCGGACATTTCTATGATGCTTTACAACATATGCTTATAATTATATGAGTAAAATCCATAAAAATATTTTTAAGCCACAAAAATATCGATTAAGTGCTCTACTTTAAATGTTTGAAAAGAAAGGAGTAAAATCCAAGAAAATATTTTTTTAAGTCCATGAAAATATTGTTTTAAATCCATAAAAATATTTTTGGTTTAAATCCATGAAAAAATATTTTCTATAAATCCATAAAAATATTTTTAAATCCATAAAAATAATTTTATCCATAAAATATTGATTAAACTACTGTGTTCTACATCAAATTCTTGCAAAAACAGGGGAAAAAATCCTTAAATATTTATACCTTCATGTCATTTCCAAATATAACCGAACCACCGGCATATGTCACAGTGATGCTCTAAAATAACGCTAATAAATATCCATAACAATATGTACTTTAACATATTTGAAATTAGAGTGAAACAGCAGGCAGACGTTACTGTGATGTTCTACAATAAATGCAAAAATAATCCGTTAAAAATGATTTCCAAAAACCCATACAAATATTTTCATAGAATCCATTATGTTTTTCGAAAATCCATAAAAAATATAAAAACCAAAATATTATAAAAAATCCACATTTTTTTTAAATCCATAAAATTCTGTCCAAAAAAGTCCATAAAAGCGTTTTTAAAAATCCATAAAAATATTGTCAAGAAATCCACAAAAATATTCTTTTAAAATCCATGAAAATATTTGAATCTAACACATTCTGAATCAGAAATAACAATGACTACGCAAATACTTAAAAAAAAATCTAATAAAAGGCCTGGAATAAAATCGACACTCATCCATAACAACATTCTAAAAAAATTCATGGAAATATATCACAAAAAAACCATAAAAATATTCAGATCTAACACATTTTGAATCAGAAAGAACAGAGACGTTACTCAAACATTTAAAAAAAATCTAAAAAAAAAAGCAAAAAAATGGGCTAATGCTGAAACCGCCCTTCCTGTCCGGTTCCCCTCCCCCTCCCCACCCCCATTATTCCTCCATCAGTCAAAAGCTAATAGCCTCCCATTCATGCCAATTTTCCCACCCTCCTATTGGTTTCACCACTGCATTATGCCAATGGCCAATCAGATCTCCTGACGCCTTTCATTAAGTAATAAATAACAATTTCATTGATCCGTTCGCGTCGTCCCTTGTGCCTTTCGCTGACCTTGGCGAAAATCGGGTGACGCAGAATATATGTTATAGTTTAGGGTAATAGGTTAATTATGGAATATTTAACGTCTAGTGAATGAGAGGAATTCACCGAATTACTATGTATGTATGTATGTATGTATGTATGTATGTATGTATGTATGTATGTATGTATGTATGTATGTATGTATCAACGTAATATATAAGTATATATATTTATTTATTTATTCATTTATTTTATATATAATATATATATATATATATATATATATATATATATATATATATATATATATAAAAAGTGTGTTTATACATATATATATATATATATACAGTATATACATATATGTATATATATATACATATTATATATTTTATTATATTATATATATATATATATATATATATATATATATATATATACAGTATATACATATATATATATATAAAATATATATATATATATATATATATATATATATATATATATATATATATATATATATATATACCTACAACTGTATCAGTATGTAAGTGTATTTACGCATATAAAGTATTTCTACACATTTCAAGAACTACCAGACTTTCTCTCTCTCTCTCTCTCTCTCTCTCTCTCTCTCTCTCTCTCTCTCTCTCTCTCTCTAAGCGAAGGCAATAATGACGGAATCGATCCCCGAACAAAAATCAAAACGGGTCAGGGACAATCCCTTATGATCAGGGGTCAGGGTAATGCAGGTAGGGTAAACTGTGTGAGAGAGAGAGAGAGAGAGAGAGAGAGAGAGAGAGAGAGAGAGAGAGAGAGAGAGAGAGAGAGAGAATTTTTGGACCTTTTTCCATATTCCTATCCCCAAACGAACGCAGAGTAAGCACTACAATTTTACCAACTTATTAAAATCTGGGAATAGTAAGAATTTTCTGTTTGAAATTATTATTATTATTATTATTATTATTATTATTATTATTATTATTATTATTATTATTATTATTATTATTATTATCATTATTATTGTTGTTGTTGTTTACAAAATAATAATAATAATAATAATAATAATAATAATAATAATAATAATAATATTTACTATTATTATTATTATTATTATTATTATTTACAAAGCAACAACTAACAAGCCTGTACCAATCACAAACTACTTATGTAAACAGAAGTCGCATCAAAAAAAAAAAAAAATCCAAACAAAATTAACAGATTTAATAATCAATGACTCAAGTTGACAATTATGCAATTCTTTAAATCGGATACAAGTAGAGAGTCTGTATCGAGTCTGTATAGATTCTGTCTCGGACCTTCCAAATCACATCACTGATTACAGCAGTCTGATTACCCCATAAGTCTGTGTTCCATTTAATCTTCCTTATTACCTTCACACCAACCTCTCCCCTCTTGCTTCCCCTTAAATATATCATTATCCGCGTCGCCCTTTACTTCTTATTTATCAAGGTCTAAAGAACATGTTGTTTACATCACGAACGGAACCTCTGTTGGTATTCAAATGAACATCTCCATCCGGAGCCAATCCCCTTTCAGTTAATTAAGGGGGGAAGCTTACCCTCGGATTGCTGAGCGCGCGTTTGGAGACTTACAGTTCCATTTTGAAATTCTCGCTGCATAATGTCGGAAGAAGAGGAAACTCGTCTGATTGTGGCTTGCTTATGTAAACAAGCCTTTTCACCCTGCAATGGTGTTGGGGATAAGGATAATCCCCACTTTTCCAAAGTGTTTTTCCACGCCTGAGGATGTCGCGCAATTTGGAACTGCAGAAGTTCAAGCGATGATGTGAGGCATTATTGCCCTAATACAATTCTCCTTGTTTAGTTTTTAATAATTTGATTACATTTTTATTTATCTGTTTGTTAGTTTGTTGATTTACCTGTTTTTCTAATAATTGATCTCCTCTTTCTCTATTTCCAATTACCTCCTGTTAATCCTTTCGAATGAATGCCATATTCTTTGGAAGCTTGAATTTCAAGTCAGGGCCCCTGTGGTGGGCTTGTGCCATATAAATAGATTTAATCTTCTAATAATAATAATAATAATAATAATAATAATAATAATAATAATAATAATAATAATAATAATAATAATAATAATAATAATAATAATAATAATAATAATAATTAGGCTCATCTTCGACTATGAAACAATCTAAATAATAGCAGTACAATGCAAAAAATGCATTTCAAGATCCTGGCAAATCACTAGGGAAAATGTAGTGTCATTTGGAGTTACCTTGACAAATTAAGGTTTCTAATGAAGAAAAGTATATGACAGTTCTGAACATTAATAAGTGCAACAGTTATATAGTTTTTATTTGATTAAAATTCGCAAATAACAAAAAATCGTAACTGAAAATTTTATATTCCGCATATCATGATATCAAAACGTTACTAGAACAAGTGATAATTCTATGTCCTACATACCAATAATTGAATTGAATACAGAATTTAGGCCAAAAGCCAAGCACTGGGACCTACGAGGTCATTCAGCGCTGAAATGAAAATTGAGAGTAAGAGGTTTGAAAGGTGTAACTGGAGGAAAACCTCAAGGCAGTTGCACTATGATTCAACTGTTAGGAGAGGGTGGAAAGTAAAATTGAAGAAAGAGAATATGAAAGGAGGTACAGTAAAAGAAACGAAAGGGGTTGCAGCTAGGGGCCGAAGGAACGCTGCAAAGAACCTTAAGAAATGCCTACAGTGCACCGCACGAGGTGCACTGACGGCACTACCCCCTACGGGACATACCAGTAAGTTACAGGAAACAGACAATAATTTTACATTCTGCACATCAAATAGTTATTATAATAAATATGATTTAAAGATGGAATTACTTCAAAATCATTCTCAAGAGAAGCTGAGGAAAAATGTCAAGTCGAAATTCTAGTCAAGATCTGACCCAATAACCAAATGACAGAGACAGAGAACTCAACAGGATTAGAACGTTTGCTTAGGCTACACACACAAAAAAATAATGCATGTACTGACCTCAAGATGAATTATAAACAACTAAGCTAAACTCTCTCTCTCTCACTCTCTCTCGTGGTCTTTGTCTAGACCAGTTTACCAGAATTCCAGTTATAATTCACCACGGTCGAGAGAATAACTTGAAAGTGTAACTTTTAATTATTATTATTATTATTATTATTATTATTATTATTATTATTATTATTATTATTATTATTATTATTATTAGACCCTCTTTCAAGCAAGTCCTTTTCAGCAGGATGGCAGCACAAATTGAGTTAATTTTATATTCAGCCTTTTTAATGTTCCTTATAATTCTTTTGTATTCCGTCAATAACAGAAAATATTGGCCAATGTTCATATTTTGGTAAAGTAATAATAATAATAATAATAATAATAATAATAATAATAATAATAATAATAATAATAATAATAATAATTATTATTATTATTATTATTATTATTATTATTATTATTATTAATGGACAATAATTTACCAATGTTCTCATTTTGGTAGAGAAATAATAATAATAATATAATAATAATAATTGCTGTTATTATTATATTATTATTATTATTATTAATTAGTTAATTAATCAATGGACTGTAATTGGTCAGTGTTCATATTTGGTAGAAAATAATAATAATAATAATAATAATAATAATAATAATAATAATAATAATAATAATAATAATATATTCCATATCACATAAGAATGCCAGTATCCAAACAAAAACCAGTAAACAAAAGAGAACAAGAACAAAA
>NC_089799.1:5685207-5755207 GCF_040412425.1 Macrobrachium rosenbergii
TTTTCTTTTCAGAAAACCGAAAAGATATAGTCTTATCTTTTATACTGTCAGTCTTCATGTACATAAATAATTTTTCAGGTATTTTGGTAACAAAAGTTAAAAAGTAGTCCATTTTATTCCTTTTGTGAACAAAAGCATAAATTTTAATTTTTCATCGCATCAAAAAACAAAAGTAGTCAATTTCATTCCTTTTGCAAACAAAACTACACGACATTTTCATTTTTCATCGCATCCAAAAATATGTAATTATAGTTACCAACTGACGTGATAAAACAATTCAAGCCTTACCTCTTGCAACCACCCGGGTAAACTGGCTCTATTCTGTCCGAACAAAACTGTGCCCAACTGCCAACAAAAAGCTTTCACAGGCCTGCCTCTTTACCCGACATAAACGTCAAACAGTAAATCAAGCTGATACCCTTTAGCCGACCAAGTTATGAAGACGCTAACGGTAAAAGTAGGCTTAAAATTTCATGTCCTGGGGTATGCTACAGGCTTGTTCTTGGACTGCCACATTCTCTTAATATTTGGAACAAAATATAATTTTTGTCACCTTTGTGCGAATAAAAACAGCAGTGTTTTGAATTTTGAAAAAATAAATAATAATAATAATAATAATAATAAATAATAATAATAATAATAATAATAATAATAATAATAAGAAGAAGAAGAAGAAGAAGAAGAAGAAGAAGAAGAAGAAGAAGAAGAAGAAGAAGAAGAAGAAGAGGAGGAGGAGGAGGAGGAGGAGGAGGAGGAGGAGGAGGAGGACTGTTCTCAAATTCTTGGACTGCCAGAGTCTCTTAATATTTGGGAAAGTAAAATTTTTTTATCACCTTTGTGCAATTAAAACCGGAGTGTTCAATAATACTAATAATAATAATAATAATAATAATAATAATAATAATAATAATAATAATACAAACCAAGTTATAAAATTTTTCTCATAATTCTTGGACTGACAGATTATCGTAATATTCAGATAAAAAAAAATTCTTAATCTCCTTGTTTCTGGAATTAAAAACAGCAGTGTTTTAAATTTGTTTAATAATAATAATAATAATAATAATAATAATAATAATAATAATAATAATAATAATAATAATAATGAATATCGGCCAGTTGCTGACTAACATCGCTGAGCCCGAAAAGCGAATCATAAGGAAGATAGAAAAGACACTAAATAATAATAATAATAATAATAATAATAATAATAATAATAATAATAATAATAATAATAATATTGTCCCCAAATGTTAACTACTGTGAGATTCACTGATTAATGCTATAGCGGTTTTCATGCACCTGGATAAAAAAATAATAATAATAATAATAATAATAATAATAATTTCCATTTCCCTTAAAAGCTTTAAACATGAATTCGGTCGCTGACCACAAACCTTGAATATCATATGATTGTTCCAAGACACAGCCCAACTTGCCAGTACACCAATTAAGACCAAATACCGATGTTCCAGGATGCGTAATAATCCCCCCCTCTCTCTCTCTCTCTCTCTCTCTCTCTCTCTCTCTCTCTCTCTCTCTCTCTCTCTAAGGTCAAAATAAAGAATGATAATAATAATGAATCAATAAATAAACATAAGAGAAAGGAATTGTAGTGATCACGAACAACAACATTACGGTAACTAATTATTATTATTATTATTATTATTATTATTATATTATTATTATTATTATTATTATTATTATTATTCAGAAGATGAGCCCTATTCCTACGGAACAAGCCCCCACAGGGGCCATTGACTTGAAATTCAAGCTTCCAAAGAATATTATGGTGTTCATTTGAAAGACGTAACAGAAGAAAATACGAAATACAGAGAAAAAAAAAAGAGATCATTTATTGTAAAGAAAAAGTAAATTAACAGATAAGTAAAAAGATAGATACAAACAGGAAATACAGAGAGAAGAGAAAAGTTATTAAAAAAGAAATAATAAATTACCGAATGAATAAATAAATAGATAAATATGTAGGTAAATCATTAAAATACAATAAGAATTATTTCAGGGTAGCAGGGTAGTAAACGTTTTTGAATTGACTGAACTGAATATAGAATTTAGGCCAAAGGCCAGGCACCGGGACCTATGAGGTCATTCAGCGCAGAAATGGAAACTGACAGCAAAAGGTTTGAAAGGTGTAACAGGAGGAAAGCCTCAAAGTAGTTGCACTGTGAATCAATTGTTAGGAGAGGGTGGAAAGTGAGGTGGAAGAAAGAGAATACGAAAGGAGGTACAGCAAAAGGAACGAAAAGGGTTGCAGCCAGGGGCCGAAGGCATGCTGCAAAGAACATTAAGTAATGCTGTACCACCTCCTACAGCAAATGACAACTTTGCTGTACCATAACATCTGTAACACACACGCACTTCTAGAAGGAATAGAGGAGTGTTGCCCTGACTAAGAGATGTATTTCACAAGTGTGTAAGTGATATATTGCTTACCAACACTTGCTTAATGTGGAGTTTACGACTCTGGTTAAATGCAAGGGATGTAAAGTAGACCATTACATTAAACCCCATTTTAATAGGATTTACTTCATGGGGGTGTTAATGACCAACTTTATACATACATACATTAACACCTACACCTACACACACATATATACATAGATATATATATATATATAATATAATATATATATATATAATATATATATATATATATATATATATATATATATATATATATCAAGTACATATGTATATGTATGCATATACATACTGTACATACATAGATAAACACACACACAATATATATATATATATATAATATATATATGTATATATATGTACAGTATATATATATAGCCTATATATATATATATATATATATATATATATATATATATATATATATATATATATATATATATATATATATATATATATATATATATATATATATATAGTGTTTATGTGTCTTTCATAATCGGCATTCGTGCTGATACATCATGGTCATATAGATAAGATATATTGCAAACAAAACACCACTGTCAAACGAATGGAAACGTCAGTTCTGACAAATTCGACGAAATCTACTGCAGACACTTCGGAATACTCCATTCTTCAAGATCCATTCTCCCCAACAGGTAGAGAGAGAGAGAGAGAGAGAGAGAGAGAGAGAGAGAGAGAGAGAGAGAGAGAGAGAGAGAGAGAGAATTGTTATGCATCTTGGAACATGACAGCCAATTCATCAACAAATACTGGTGCAGAAATTGGTCTGGCTCTCTCTCTCTCGAACCCTTCCCGTCTTCATTAATAATATTTAAGGAAGTTTACTGTTACACCAAGAGCTATATATATCATATACTATATATATTTATATATACAACATATATACATGCATATACAGTATATAATATATTATATATATACATATATATATATATATACATATACACAGACACATATATATATACACACATACACACATACACACACACACACACATATATATATATATATATATATATATATATATATATATATATATATATAATTAAGCAATTTCAATAAACAAACACAAAAAAACAACAGGTACTGCTTCTTGATAAAAAAAAAAATTGTTTAAAATAAAAATAAAAAGATGAGAAGATAACGCAGCCAATGCTATATAAGCCTTTGCTCTTCAGATCACTGACCATTGGACCTGTGACGCCAATCACCTGTGACAGGGCATGCAACGGAACTGATCATTAATCCGATTGCAAAGAACCTTTATATCTAATAAGCAGAGATCAAAGGTCTCATTGCCAGTCAAATACACTCACGCGCCCGATCGGAGAAGGACGGCGATACGTCCAGACTCTGACGCCCAAGCTCACATCAGCAAAGGGTGGCGGGCGCCTAAATACACTCTCACGCCCATGCCTATGCCCACGATCGGCAAAGGGCGGCGCCCACGCCCAAACTCTCACGCCCATGCCCACGATCGGTAAAGGGCAGCGCCTACGTCCAGATTTTCACGCCCAAGATCGGTAAATGGTGGCGGGCTCCTAAACCCACTCTCACGCCCATGCCCACACCCACGACTGGTAACGGTCGGCGCCTACGTCCAGACTCTCACGCCCATGCCCACGATCGGTAAAAGGCGGCGTCTACATCCAGACTCTCACGTCCATGCCCACGATCGGCAAAGGGCGGCGGGCGCCCAAGCCCACTCTCACACCCATACCCACGATCGGTAAAGGTCGGTGTCTATGTCCAGACTTTCACGCCCACGCCCATGCTACGGGGCGGTGCAGGACTACAGCTTCTCACGATCAGCTGATCTGTCATCTGTGAAGAACACACAATTACGGGTCATTAAATATTCCGTAACCTATTATTAGAGGGTACAGGCGTAATTTAGTGTTGTGCAATTTCCCAGTACCTATGTCAAAGTGAGAGGAAACCGGGGTTCTGTTTTATTTCGGTCTTGAAGAAAATTGTGTCCTAGTTTGCTCAGTGCTGAAGAAAATTTTGTCCTAATTTTGTTCATTGCTGAAAAAAAGTGTCCTGATTTTTTTAAGAGCTGAAGAAAAGTGTGTCCTAATTTTATTCAGTGCTGAAGAAAATAGTGTTCTAATTCTATTCAGTGTTGAAGAAAATGGTGTTCTAATTTAGCTCAGTGCTGGAGAAAACTGTATCCTAATTTTGTTCAGTGCTGTAAATGATGTCCAAATTTTGTTCAGTGCTGAAAAAAATTGTCCTAATTTTGTTCAGTGCTGAAGAAAAGTGTGTCCTGATTTTGTTCACTGCTGAAGAAAATGGCGCATTAATTTTGTTCAGTGCTGAAGAAAAGTGTGTCCTAATTTTGTTCAGTGCTGAAGAAAATGATGTCATAATTTTGTTCAGTGCTGAAGGAAATGATGTTCTAATTTTGTTCAGTGGTGAAGAAAATGGTGTCCTAATTTTGTTCAGTGTTGAAGAAAATTGCGTCCTAATTCAGTGCGGAGCAAAATTGTACCGATTTTATTCAGAGCTGAAGAAAAAGGTGTCTTAATTTTGTTCAGAAAGTAGTGTCCTATTTTTGTTCAGTGCTGAAGAAAATTGTCCTAATTTTGTTCAGTGCTGAAGAAAACTGTCTTAATTTTCGTTCAGTGCTAAAGAAAATTGTGCAAATTTTGTTTAGTGCTGCAGAAAATTGTGTCCTATTTTTGTTCAGTGCTGAAGAAAATGGTGCCCTAATTTTGTTCAGTGCTGAAGAAAATTGTTTTAACTTTGTTCAGTACTGAAGAAAATTGTGTCCTAATTTTGTTCAGTGCTAAAGAAGATTGTCCTAATTTTATTTAGTGCTGAAGAAAATTGTCCTAATTTTATTCAGTGATGAAGAAAATGGTGTCCTAATTTACTTCAATCCTGGAGAGACTCATATCCTAATTTACTTCAATCTTCAAGAAACCGATAACCTACTTTAGTTCAGTCCTGAAGAAATTGGTGTCCTACCTTAGTTCCAGTCCTGAAGAAATTGGTGTCCTACCTTAGTTCCAGTCCTGAAGAAACTGGTGTCCTACCTTAGTTCCAGTCCTGAAGAAACTGGTGTCCTACCTTAGTTCCAGTCCTGAAGAAACTGGTGTCCTACCTTAGTTCCAGTCCTGAAGAAACTGGTGTCCAAAATGAGTTCAATCATGAAGAAGCTAATGACCCATTTTAGAGAGAGAGAGAGAGAGAGAGAGAGAGAGAGAGAGAGAGAGAGAGAGAGAGAGAGAGAGCATAGCACAATTTCCCGAAGACTTTCCACGTGAGTCAGTAAACAAATAGGATGTCTTACCGTTTGTACCCAACACAACCATCTGCTCTCGTGACACGAAGATTATAAAATTGCATTTAACAGATGCATTCAACAGATGCATTTAGCAGATGCATTCCTGCATAAATGGATCACCATTTGAGATATAAAGAGCGTATGAACATTATTTTTAATGCTACACTTTGTAATAAATTAGAAGGTTACACTAGTACTATTCTCCTTGCAGTTTAATACATTTTTATCTATTTGTTAATTTAGTATTTTTTTCTTTTTTAGTAAGTTGGATCTCTTCTTTCTGTATCCCCCTTTACCTCCTCTTGCTTCTTCCTAATACTTCTTCCTAATAAACACCATAATATTCTTAGGAAGCTTAAATTTCAAGTCAATGGCCCCTTCGGTGGGCTTGTTCCATATGAATAAGTTTCATCGTCTGAGTAATAATAATAATAAAATATAAAAAAGAAAGTTACATTTTTCACGTCATGTGATCGTAAAGTTGGCTACGTCATATTCATCAACTGTTAGATGAGAAAAGCTATTTAAGACTTGAATCTCTGTTGCCAAATATTTCCTCCTACTAACTAGTACAAAAATGTGCCCGAGTTTCCTCGGCGCAATCGAATTTTCTGTACATCGTATAATCAAGGCCACCGAAAACAGATCTGTCTTTCGGTGGTCTCGGTATAATGCTGTATGAGCCGATGCCCATGAAACTTTAACCATAGCTTGGTGGTGGCCTATTCCATATCGTTGCCAGACGCACGATTATGGCTAACTTTAACCTTAAATAAAATAAAAACTACTGAGGCTGGAGGGCTGCAATTTGGTATGTTTAATGACTGGAGGGTGGACGATCAACATCACAATTTGCAGCCCTCTTGCCTCAGTCGTTTTAAAGACCTGAGGGCGGACAGAAAAAGTGCGGACGGAAAGACAAAGCTGAAACAATAGTTTTCTTTTACAGACAACTAAAAAGCTTTAAAGATAAATTGTAATAAAAACAGTTGACAAAGGGTTAGCGTAAACCCCAATAACAAAGCCAGTTAAGTATTACAGCTGTTGCGAACTTGAAAACTGTTCTCCTATTACCACAGGATCAAGCTTTAATTATTATTATTATTATTATTATTATTATTATTATTATTATTATTATTATTATTATCATTATTCAGAAGGTGAACCATTTTCGATGGACTAAGCCCACAAAAGGAGCCATTGACTTGAAAATCTTCCAAAGAATATTATGGTGTTCTTTCAAAAGAAGTAACAGAAGGTAAAGGGAAATACAGAAAGAGGAGATCAGCTATTATAATAACAGATAACAAACAAATAAATAAATGAATAAAAATGTAAATACATTATTAAAATGCAAGGAGATTAGATCTAATGGAAATATGTAGGGATCAATAGCTGTAACAGTCTTTTTCAGAGAGCAAAAATAAATCATCCATCTGTGTGTGTGTGTGTGTGTAATCACTCATCGACGTAAACTAGAAGATAGGTTTCCTATCGTAAGCAAAGACTTTCTCTCTCTCTCTCTCTCTCTCTCTCTCTCTCTCTCTCTCTCTCTCTCTCTCTCTCTCTCTCTCTCTCTCTGTGTGTGTGTGTGTGTGTAATCACTCATCGACGTAAACTAGAAGATAGGTTTCCTATCGTAAGCAAAGACTTTCTCTTCTCTCTCTCTCTCTCTCTCTCTCTCTCTCTCTCTCTCTCTCTGTGTGTGTGTGTGTGTGTGTAATCACTCATCGACGTAAACTAGAAGATAGGTTTCCTATCGTAAGCATAGAATCTCTCTCTCTCTCTATAATCGAAGTAAACCAGGATGACAGGTTCCCTATACTGAGCAATGGTGTCCTAAAATGGAAGACTGCAATATCTACAGAAATAAAAAAACTGAGAAAAATGGTAGATACTCCCTTGCCTTACTACTGATTTTGCAGATACTGCAAATGGGACCCCCTAAATACTTGTGGAAAGCACTGAACAATCATTCTGAAACTGCAGTAACTTGTGTGTTAGTGTTTCACGAGCCCAGTACGTGGCACATCTGAATTTCGAATATTTCTGCAGATATATACTGCAGCTTTCCATTTTAGAGCAGAATGGACTAAAACTCACAACAGCGACAAAACTGACCAATCCACCTATAATCACGACAGCTCTCTCGATCCTTCATCAACTTCCGTCCATAATTACACTCCCTCTTCGAGATATATACTGGATTAAATGTATCGTCTTTCCTTCGAGGAAGCCCGTCATTAATTCAATTATTCCGAGGGAAAATAGAAACGGATTGCGGTAATTAGAGGCTGAAAGTTAAAAAAATTATTTTTGTATTTTCCAAATTCGCTGTGTTGGTTTTAGGAGGCGGGATAAAGTTAAGGATATTTTGTAATCGACGGAGCAATTATTTCTATTCTTGCGTTATAAACTGCTGTTACGGTTCATCCCACGAGCAACGGAGGTCAATGGCTCCGAAGGTGAATCAATACGTGATACTGAAATCTGAAATTTTAAAACATGGAAACTATACACAGAACTACATACACACGAACACAAACAAATTATTATTATTATTATTATTATTATTATTATTATTATTATTATTATTATTATTATTATTGCTGATAGATTCACAATTTCGTGAAAAACAATCCGAGTAATAAAAATCCACAATTATATAGTAAATATATTACGATGTAAAAAGAACCAAAGACTTTCGAACACCTGAACGGTGTTCCTCATCAGTGTTAACGTTAAAATGCAAAAAATAAGTATACCTTAGTTTTACCAGACCACTGAGCTGATTAACAGCTCTCCTAGGGCTGGCCCGAAGGATTAGACTTATTTTACGTGGCTAAGAACCAATTGGTTACATGGCAACGGGACCTACAGCTTATTGTGGAATCCGAACCAGTGAGGGTAGTATTTATTTACTATATAATTGTGGATTTTTATAACTCACATTATTATTATTATTATTATTATTATTATTATTATTATTATTATTATTATTATTATTATTATTATTATATTATAATGTTGCTGTTGTTATAATAAATAATAATAATAATAATAATAATAATAATAATAATAATAATAATAATAATAATAATAATAATATTATTATTATTATTCAGAAGAGGAACCCTATTCATATGGAACAAGCCCACCATAGGGGCCATTGACTTGAAATTCAAGCTTCCAAAAGAGTATAGTGTTCATTAGGAAGAAGTAACAGAAGGTAAAGAGAAATACAGAAACAGAAGATCACTTATTAGGAAACCAGATAAATTAACAAATTAAAGAACACGCAAATAAACATTAAGTAAACTGTTAAAATGCAAGGAGAATTGTATTAGGGAAGGAATGCATTGCATCTTCGCTTGAACTTCTGAAGTTCCCATCGCACGACAGACATCCTCGGGAAGGCAAAAAAAAATAATAATAATAATAATAATAATAATAATAATAATAATAATAATAATAATAATAATAATAATAATAATAATAATAATAAGAGCTATTTGTGCATATATGCACAGTCGTTCACTTTAAACCCACAGGAATATGACTATGAAATGCAAATTCCTAATCGCATTTCTTTTAAAGTTTTACATTTACGCGGCCAACAGATCTCCTTCAACAAATGGATAAAAATACCAATTTCAAAATTACACCTTCTAATTATCAGTACACCTACACCATAAATGTCAGCGGTGTAAGTAATTGGTCAGTCAAAATTAGCTATTGCTCCCAAATGTAATGCAATCTCTCTCCACACACACACACACATTATATATCACTGCACGCACACACACACAATATCAATATATATATATATATATATATATATATATATATATATATATATATATATATATATATATATATATATATATATATATATATATATATATATATTATAAAATAATATATACATATATATATACATACATACATACTGTATATTCATACAAAAACATTACATAAAATTTTCCCTTACTATTGCTTCTGATAGAACGACAAAGCCTTGCTTCGTATTACACCAACGCTGATGAGAATTGCATTACACTGCACGATGAAACAGCTTAGTTCAATGGTGCATTACAGTCTGGTAATGCATTACGAAAACTGCGTTATGTAACCCATACAGTTTGCGATTCGGTGAACTATTAACTTTGGTTAGTTTCGCATTTTTTTCCCTTTTATTTTTTATTTTTTTACAGGTTAAAGTTCTAGTTTTCGTCTACATTATTATTATGAAAATATGGACAAACGAACTGACTTCCTCCCCAAAAAAAACAATGGCCATAAGAAAAACGATGAATGAATGAAACACTACAATACAGAAAAAAGAACATTCAACTTAACAGCTCAAAGCTTTGAATTTCGTCTAAACCATTATTTTGACAATTTGGCTTCCTCAAAAAAAAAAAAAGGAGCCAAAAGAAGAAAAACGAAGAAATAATAAAAAAAAAACTACAAGACTACACGGGAAACATTCAAGACTGGCCCCAGCCATTCCACTGGCACCATAAAAAAACAAAACGGTAACTCTTTCCTCCCACACAAAATGCGAGAGGAGGAGGAGGGGGGGGAGGGGAGGAGGAGGAGAAAAAAACTTTCCTATTTTGTTAAGTTCCAAATACAAGAAAGAATAAGACGCGCAATGCACGCAAGAGCGCATTCAAGTGAGGTCCGGCCTCTTCCTTCATAATTTATAAGCCCACATAAACGTAAATTTAGCGAAACACCTTTTTTTAAAACACGACAAATGGATACCACTTCGTGGGGAGTGAGGGAGTGTTAGGGAGGGGAAGGGGGAGGAGGAGGATGTTGGAGTGCTGTAGGAGGAGGAGGAGGAGGAGGAGGATGCTGGTGATGGAGGAGGAGGAGGAGGAGGAGGAGGAGGAGGAGGAGGAAGAGGAGGAGGAGGAGGATGTTGGCGTTGGAGAAGGAGGAGGGAGGGGATGCTGGTGTTGGAGGAGGAGGAGGGGAGGGGGAGGAGGAGGAGGAGGATGTTGGTGTTGGTGGAGGAGGAGAAGGAGGATGTTGGTGTTGGTGGAGGAGGAGGAGGAGGATGCTGGTGTTGGAGGAGGAGGAGCAGGAGGATGTTGGAGTGTTGGAGGAGGAGGAGAAGGAGGATGTTGGTGTTGGAGGAGGAGGAGGATGCTGGTGGTGGAGGAGGAGGAGGATGCTGGTTGAGGAGGAGGATGCTGGTGGTGGAGGAGGAGGAGGATGTTGGAGTGTTGGAGGAGGAGGAGCAGGAGGAGGATGCTGGTGTTGGAGGAGGAGCAGGAGGATGTTGGAGTGTTGGAGGAGGAGGAGAAGGAGGATGTTGGTGTAGGAGGAGGAGCAGGAGGAGGATGCTGGTGTTGGAGGAGCAGGAGGAGGATGTTGGAGTGTTGGAGGAGGAGGAGCAGGAGGAGGATGCTGGTGTTAAGAGGAGGAGCAGGAGGATGTTGAAGTGTTGGAGGAGGAGAATGTTGGTGTAGGAGGAGGATGCTGGTGTTGGATGAAGAGGAGGAGGAGGAGGATTTTGGAGTGTTGGTGGAAGAGGAGGAGGAGAAGGAGGATGTTGGTGTTGGAGAAGGAGGATGCTGGTGTTGGAGGAGGAGGAGGATGTTGGAGTGTTGGAGGAGGAGAAGGAGGATGTTGGTGTTGGAGGAGGAGGAGGAGGAGGAGGAGGAGGAGGAGGAGGAGAAGGAGGAGGAGGAGGAGGGATGTTGGAGTGTTGGAGGAAGAGGAGGAGGAGGAGGATGCTGGTGTTGGAGGAGGAGGAGGAGGAGGGGGATGTTGGAGTGTTTTGAGGAGGAGGAGAAGGACGATGTTGGTGATGGAGGAGGAGGAGGAGCAGGAGCAGGAGGAGGATGCTGGTGTTGGAGGAGGAGGAGGATGTTGGAGTGTTGGAGGAAGAGGAGGAGGAGGCGGAGAGGAAAGCGGAGGATGAGACGAAGTGGAGGGGGAGGGAAGGAGTGTTGTTGGGGGGGGGGGAGGAAAGCGGGAGAACCACTGGACGATGCTCATGAAAATAATAAAGAGTTCTGTGGAACAAAAAAAGACAAGAAAACGAAAAAGATTTCTCTCTCGCCTTCCGGAGAGAATAACGAACTGAGAGAGAGAGAGAGAGAGAGAGAGAGAGAGAGAGAGAGAGAGAGAGAGAGAGAGAGAGAGATTCGTCCGTACAGAAAATGAACGTGTCACCTGCTCTAATGCTTACTCTTGTCATTACGAAGCAGAAACGAGAAGACTGACTGGCTTCCTTCAGTTGACTTCATACTTCAGGTGAGTGGCTGGCAAAGAAGTAGTAATAATAACACTTTGTGCGTGATATACGAAGATTGTGAATTTCTTAGGGAAACGGATATGCATAGGCTATAGCAGAAGGAAGACTTCGTATAATGGAAATTCTCGGTATACTCGTATGTTTTTGGAGGGAAATTTTATGCTATTATTTAAGTTTAAGTCTGAATTAAATGAGGGAAAGAATTTTATATGGGGAATTTGATGCTATTATTTAAGATTAAGTCTGAATTAAATGAGGGAAAGAATTTTATATGGGAAATTTTATGCTTTTATTTAAGATTAAGTCTGAATTAAACAAGGAAAATAATTTTTTTATGGGAAATCTGATGCTATTATTCAAGTTTAAGCCTGAATTAAATAAGGAAAATAATTTTTATGGGAAATCTGATGCTATTATTTAAGTTTAAGTCTGAATTAAATGAGGAAAAGAATTTTATAAGGGTAATTTGATCTTTTATTTAAGATTAAGTCTGAATTAAATGAGTAAAATAATTTTTTATGGGAAATCTGATGCTATTATTCAAGTCTGAATTAAATGGGGGAAAGAAGAAATCATAGAATAATATGACCCACTTTTACAAGTTTATATACCATGACAATTTTAGACATATTTTAAAAACTCGTTCTTGTCATGCATGTGTGTGTGTGTGTGTGTGTGTGTGTGTGTGTGTGTGAGAGAGAGAGAGAGAGAGAGAGAGAGAGAGAGAGAGAGAGAGAGAGAGAGAGAGAGAGAGAGAGAGACTTTTTGATATTCGGAGGCGTACAAAACGCTATACATCATACTTATGTTATCGGGACGCCCATGTCGGACAATTTTAGAGAGAGAGAGAGAGAGAGAGAGAGAGAGAGAGAGAGAGAGAGAGAGAGAGAGAGAGAGGACGACTCTTAGTAGACGATATATCAATTTAGTCTACATTCCTCTCATTGATTTCAGTTCATCTCTGTCCAAAAACAGACCATAGGCGCCCGATGTCAAAGATGTTCGATATTACTCTTAAATCATCTTACTTGTATTGGTGACATCGATATCGTCTTTGGAACTATCTTTCCACTCTTAAAGTTTACTCTCGAAGACGCGTCCCGCTCTAGAAAACATCTAGATGCTTCGGCAGGGGGACTGGTATAGTAGGTTGCCTGAGATATTTCTCAAGACTGCACAAGACTACACAAGAAAGCGTCATTATTTACGTAGTGCTGATCTGTCACCAAGTAGTCACCACTGCCATTTGTTGGCGGATAAAATGACAATCTATTTCCTACCATCTCTCTCTCTCTCTCTCTCTCTCTCTCTCTCTATATATATATATATATATATATATATATATATATATATATATATATATATATATATATATATATATATATATATATATATATATATATATATATATATATAAATTTCTGACTCACATCAGGTCTGCGATTGAAAGGCAAGCGGTTCGATCTGATGTGAGTCAGAAATTTATTTCTGTTCCACACGTGACTGTGTGTTTTGATTATATATATATATATATATATATATATATATATATATATATATATATATATATATATATATAACTGAATAACGAAAATATGGAACGCTACGTAAAGGACTATACGTCGAAAGGCCTTGCAGCACTCCATTGGTTCTCTTTCCTTCGTGGATTTTGTCTCTATTTATATATATGCATACATATTAACTTTATCACATACACAATTGTTCTGTGCAATAGTAGAATTATTAAAAGGACCTCATTCAAACTGGATGGTATCCATTAGATACCGTCCAGTTTGAATGAAGTCCTTTAGTAATATATATATATATATATATATATATATATATATATATATATATATATATATATATATATATAAATATATATATATATATATATATATATATATTTGTTCTTCCTTCTTTCCCCAACCCCACAATAAAAAAGTCTCTCTCTCTCTCTCTCTCTCTCTCTCTCTCTCTCTCTCTCTCTCTCTCTCTCTCTCTCTCTCTCTCTGTTCCCACCTCCCTTTCTCAAACGAAACTCTTCCTTCTTCCAGGTCATAGACCCGAAAAGGGGAAGTTGGCCCCCTCATCCACTCTCCGCCGCCGTGACCTGGACCAGCAACCATTAACGTCGAGTGGTCTGAGAGTGTCCTCTCCAGAAAGGAGACAAGATAGGACATGGCCTCTCTCTCTCTCTCTCTCTCTCTCTCTCTCTCTCTCTCTCTCTCTCTCTCTCTCTCTCTCTCTCTCTCTGTATGGGTCTGCGTTTGCAAGCGGCTGAGCTCAGTTTTACAATTTTTTCATAAAGATCATCAAGGTGTTGGAGAGAGAGAGAGAGAGAGAGAGAGAGAGAGAGAGAGAGAGAGAGAGAGAGAGAGAGAGAGAGAGAGAGAGAATCAAACTTGGGGCTCTTTCAAGTTCCATTAATAATATGACCCGCAGAAGCACGGCGCTTATGGTAAAAAAGAAGGAGAGAGAGAGAGAGAGAGAGAGAGAGAGAGAGAGAGAGAGAGAGAGAGCTCTGGATAAAAATGGTGTCATAAAGGAGGTCCTTAATGGAAGAAGAAAACCCTCAGCATCTGTGGGCAAGGAGAGAGAGAGAGAGAGAGAGAGAGAGAGAGAGAGAGAGAGAGAGAGAGAGAGAGAGAGAGAGAGAGGTTGGTAAAAGGGTGGGGGGGGGACTAATCATTAAATGCCGCAGATCTCTTTTGATGTTTTTCAGTTTTATTTACATAACACTTTAATGTTTTGTCAAACATTTGTACATTACTGTTAGTATACTAATGTTTGTATACTACTGTTTGTACCAAATAAAAAAATAACAGTTTTTAAGTTTTACTTATATAACGGGTTATTGCTATGTCTAACATTTGTGCATTAACGTCTGTACCAATCACATCTGTACAATAATGCTTTATCTAACACATTTGTACATTAACGCCTTATCTAACACATTTGTACATTAATGCTTGTCAAACAATTCTGTGTATTAATGCTTTGTCAAACACATTTGTATGATAATGCTTTGTCAAACACATTTGTACATAAATGCTTTGTCAAACACATTTGTACAATAAAGCTTTGTCAAACACATTTGTACAATAATGCTTTGTCACATTTGTACATTAAAGCTTGTCAAACATATTTGTACATTAATGCTGTATCTAACACATTTGTACATTAATGCTCTATCTAACACATTTGTACATTAATGCTTGTCACTTGCCAAACACGTCTGTGTATTAATACTTTGTCAAACACATTTGTACATAAATGCTTGTAAAACACGTCTGTGTATTACTGCTTTGTCAAACACATTTGTATGATAATGCTTTGTCAAACACATTTGTGCATTAATGCTTGTCAAACACATTTGTACAATAGAGCATTGTCAAACACATTTGCACAATAATGCTTTGTCAAACACATTTGTACATTAAAGCTTGTCAAACACATTTGTACAATAGAGCATTGTCAAACACATTTGCACAATAATGCTTTGTCAAACACATTTGTACATTAAAGCTTGTCAAACACATTTGTACATTAATGCTTTATCTAACATATTTGTACAGTAATGCTTGTCAAACACGTCTGCGTATTAATGCTTTGTCACACATATTCGTACATTGTTGCTATTAAACACAATGTGCATTAATGCTTATCAAGCACATTTGTACATTAATGCTTTATCAAGCACATTTGTACATTAATGCCTCAATACACACAATGAGCATTTATGCTTTACCAAACAATTTGTCCATTAATGCTTTATCAAACTCGTTTGTACACTGTCTGTATGAAACAAATTTTTACATTAATTTTTGTATCTAACATGCGTACAGTACTGCTTTGTCATACACATTTGTACAATAATGGTTTGTCAAACACATCTGTGCATTAATGTTTTGTCAAACACATTTGTGCATTAATGTGTGTCAAAACATATGTACATTCATACTTCATCATGCACATCTGCTCGCAAAGCAATTTACAAAAGTCTCTGAACTTCGTTAGCGCATGCGCAACATTTAGCAAGTTAGCACATCAACTCGCTTCACAGACAAATCTGTAACAACAGACTAGTAGAGTAATGCCGGCAACCCTACATAAGCGCACCACACCATGCGCGGTCATGTGACTGTGATATATCTTCCAGCCAAAGCTTTTCTGCAGCGTCGGGAAAAACCTTACAAAAGTAAGTCTAGTAAAATCTTGACCGTCTCTGAGCGCAAATGTCACCCTTTGTTCATTGTCTCGGGCTTAATCTGTAAATGTCAGCTCTACCGAGCAACATCGCGTTGCCAATCTTGTATTCCTTCAGTCTAGATTAGACCTTAGGTCAGCTCTCACAATAAGACGAAGGGAATGGGGCCCGAGCTAAGAGAGAGAGAGAGAGAGAGAGAGAGAGAGAGAGAGAGAGAGAGAGAGTTACGTAAAGACCAAAACATTGGCGTTTTCAGAGAAAATTGAGATTCTTTTCGTTTATAAAAAAAAAAATTCAACTTTCAAACATAAACGATCAAATATATACAAGACTATATTGCCAGATATTGCGTAACTGCATACCCCATAGTCGTCAAAATAATACGCAAAACTGCGTTAACAGCAAATCACGTAGTCGTCAAGAATGATAAGAAAAAAAAAAAAAAAAAAAAAAAAAACATACAAGTCGCATAACAAAATATGAAAATTTTTAAAGCTGATTTCCTCGGGCAAGGAAGTTAGTAATCTTGGTTTCGGCTCGTCCAATTAGAGAGAGAGAGAGAGAGAGAGAGAGAGAGAGAGAGAGAGAGAGAGAGAGAGAGTGTTGGCTAGCAAGATTAGTCAGAAAGGTTTACCACTTTGACGAGAATCTGACCACAACAAGATTCTTGATTTAGACCCACCCACAGAAAATGAAACAAGTAAAGGAGAAAAGAAAAAAAACGACGAGAGACAATAACAGCGGAGGAATTCCACAGCATAAATATCCATGCCAAGGTCACAGCGCTTTTAAAACAACGCAGTACAGCTATGCATTGAGGCACGAGCTTCCAGATTACACAGAAAGAGACTCTGGTTGTTATAAATGCATCAAGGTCAAAGGAGGCTTCTGCAGGTAATGCTTATTTATTTTTGTCTGTGCAAGTTATCTTACATTGTTTATCAGTTCCTCTGTGGGATCTGGATTCAGAGAGAAAGGTGTATAATGCATTTACACCTTTCTTGCTAAATCCAGATTCTACAAAGGAATTTATAAACAATGGAAAACTTGCACACAAAAACACACAAGTGTGTTCTTAACAAACAACCGTGTGTGTGTGTGTGTGTGTGTGTGTGTGTGTGTGTGTGTGTGTGTGTGTGTGTGTGTGTGTGTGGAGGTTTATCTGTTACTTCTCAAAGTTCAAAATTAATTATCAAATGAGCCTTTCAAGGCAAGATTAACCAGTTCATGAAAAACGGAGACCCTGACTAGGGGGTTAAACTGGGAATTGACTTCGAAAGGAAAATAACTCTCAGCAAAGGAGTCTTCTAACAAGAAGTGACATTCACATACATTACTTCAAAAAGATTTCAAAATGGAAAATCTCAATTCCACATACGAACTCCACATTTCTAATTTTTTTTTTTAATTGTGACTCTGTAGTGAAGTCAATTACTGGGTACTAGACTATTCACTGATGGAATTACAATTTCTAGTTTTCTGTAAAAGAAAACTATTGTGCCGGCTTTGTCTGTCCGTCCGCACTTTTTTCTGTCCGCCCTCAGATCTTAAAAGCTACTGAGACTAGAGCTTGCAAATTGGTATTTTGATCATCCACCCTCCAATTATCAAACAGCAAATTGCAGCCCTCTAGCCTCAGTAGTTTTTTATTTTATTTAAGGTTACAGTTAGCCATAATCCTGCCTCTTGCAACGATATAGGATCGGTCACCACTGGGCCGTGGTTAAAGTTTCATGGGCCGCGGCTCATACATCATTATACCGAGACCGCCGAAAGACACATCTATTTTCGGCGGCCTTGTTTAAACGCGGTGCAGAAAACTTGATTGCGCTGAAGATACTTCGGCGCATTTTTTACTTGTTTTTTCTAGATTTTCATCACACTGTACTTTGATCTAATGGCAATGAGGACCCTTAGTAAATAACCAACCTGTAAAAGGCTGACTAATTAAAACCCCGGTTTTTTTTAATACCCATATTCTCTTGTACTTTTTCCCCGTACGGATTGTAGTGGGGTAGTGTCTTCAGTCGACCTCACGTGGAGCTCTGTAGTCATTATTTAAAAGGGTGCAAGCAACGTCCCTTCAACCCCTAGCTGCATCCACTTTCTAGTCTTTTACTTCACCTCCATTCCCACTTTTTTGTTAAGCCTTGTTGTCCAGCACCTCTAACTGTTGCTTCAAAGACAATCGTGGGGTGTTCTCCCACTCCCACCTTTAGATCCACATACTCTAATTCCTTTACTTTCCGGATCTCTTTATCTTGCTGTTCAACCACTCAAACTCCATCTCTTCAGTCTTAAGTGTTGAATCACCGAAAGTGCCCCAATGGCTTGGCTTGACAGCCTAAATGACATAAATCAATCGATCTCTTCTCCTTTCTACCGCCGTATTCTCTCCAGACATCCTCCTCCTCCATACCTCACCGTCAGCTGTCCGGGGTCAACGAAGAAAGATAATTGAGAGAAGGGCATCCCAAGACGGTCTCTCATGTACGGTCACTTCCGGGAACCAATTGAGGAGCCATTAACTGCAACGAATTGAGAAATGTCACTTCAAAAGGTATACCGACGACTGATCCCCTCCTGCTCTGGGTGAAAAGGTGGGGGGAGGAGAAGGAAGAGGAGGGGTCTATCCCCTCTCTCCCCCGTTTCCTGAAACTCCCTCCAAACTTGGACGTCAAATGAGATTCCTGATTCCTCTTTACGTGACCTCTTAAGTAGAAACGAGAAGGCTTTCCAGTTCCCTGACAGTTGACGCATCACTTATTTCTAGGAGATGAGAAAAGTCAGAGTGCTGTAGGCTATAGATTCTAAAACCCCTGACATGTTACTTATATTCTAATAATCACAAACACGAACCATATTAAACCATATATATCGCTTACTACTGAATTCACTATACGTTGGGAATACAGTACACCAGATGGAAAATTACAATTGATAAGTACTACATATTTCTAGGAGATGAGAAAAGTTAAGCTACTGTAACCTATAGATTCTAAAACCCCTGACATGTTACTTACATTGTAATATTCACAAACATGAAGCATATTAAACCATATATATTGTTTAATACTGAATTTACTATAGGTTGGGAATACCGTATACCAGATGGAAAATTACAATTGATAAATACTACTTATTTCTAGGAGATACGAAAAGTCAAAGTGCAGTAGGCTATAGATTCTAAAACCCCTGACATGTTACTTATATTCTAATATTAACAAATATGAAGCATATTAAGCCAAAAATATCGTTTAATATCGAATTCACTACACGTTGGGAATACCATACACCAGATGGAAAATTGATAAATACATTTACACTTATCAATTATAATTCCACCTTGCGTGTATGTATTCCGAAGGTATAGCGAATTCGCTATTAAACGATATTGGTGGCTAAATATTTGAGAATATATATAATGTTACGCGCGTAAGTGACGACAATTTATATTCTAATACTTACATTTAAGAATCTAATCATTAATCTGATTTATTGGCACTAAATAAAAATTCTATTTGAGAATTAGGTGGAAAGGGAATAATATATACAGCACTTTCACAGGTAATGACATTTTTTTCTGATTTCCGGTAAAGAATGCGAAACAATCAAGCCGCCGGCTTTGGAACGTATTTTTTTCTTCCATTTTCCTTCATTCATGTATGCCCCCCCCCATTCTTTGAAAAGCTCTCTCTCTCTCTCTCTCTCTCTCTCTCTCTCTCTCTCTCTCTCTCTCTCTCTGTGATAAGGTTACTGAAACTCTGGTTCGCACCAGTCTCTTAAATACCATCGGAAATATTCACCAAGGCCATACTGTATGAGAGAGAGAGAGAGAGAGAGAGAGAGAGAGAGAGAGAGAGAGAGAGAGAGAGAGAGAGAAAATAATCAAGTTGATAACTTGGAATGCCCAACAAAACAAACAGCACAAAGGGCCTCGTCTCATTTAGCCGAAGCGAGAGAGACGAACAGCGCTAGACAGACCTAAAAAAAAAATATACGCCAAAAAAAAAAAAAAAACTTCGCCATTTTTACTCCAATAAGTGCCAATGTACATGTAACATCCTCTTTCATCAAAATGATAATTACCAGCCAATCAACAACACTCATTTTCCCGAAAAACAAATCACAGCCGGAATTCCAGCACGGCCGGTAGGAGCAGGCAGTAATTCTCAACCTCCCTCCCTCTCTCCTCCTCCTCCTCCGTCATTCTGCTAATTACAATCCCTTTGACGTACATACACTCGACGCAAACCTTTGAGAACTTCATCCAAAACTCAATCATTAGAAGGGAATGTTTTTCGCTTTCTTTCGCCTTATGGTAAGCTCTCCGTAAGGCATTAGCGAGCTGAACACCGCCCCCTGCCCCCCACAACCACCATACCAACACCTTTTTGTCCGGGTCCCTCCCCTACCACCCTTCCCAAACTCTCCAACACCCTAGCCAAACCGGGCAATTTACTGTAGACGAGAACCGCCCAGAAATGGCGTTTTCAAACGTTTTAACTCTGCTTCTTTCAGGTATTTATATTATCTCTCGCACACCAGTTCCCTTCAAGGATCTGTGACTGTCCATTTGTTTGTTTGTCTGCAATTTAATTCGTGTATAAAGACTGCAATTGAATTCGTGTATAAAGACTGCAATTTAAATCAGGTATAAAGACTGCAATTTAAATCAGGTATAAAGACTGCAATTTAATTCGTATATAAAGACTGCAGTTTAATTCTTGTATAAAGTTACATCAGGATTTCACTGAACCTTTATAAAGAGGGTATGAATACGGATACGGATCCCTGATTCGGATACGGATACGAATACGGATATGGGTTCGGATACGGATACGGATAGGTTACAGATTCGGATAAGGTTAGAGATTATCCTTCAAAAAGAAAGACATTCAGTGAAATTATCCCAAAAAAATAAAATAAAATTATATTAAATTATCCCTAAAAATTAAAAACATTAAATGAAATCATCCCTCAAAAAAAAAAGTAGAAAAATGCGCAGAAGTTTCTTCGGCGCAATCGAGTTTTCTGTACAGCGCATCATCAAGGCCAACGAAAATAGATCTATCTTCCGGTGGTCTCGATATAATGCTGTATGAGCCGCGGCCCATGAAACACTCAGCCGGCCGTGGTGGCCTGTTTTGTTGCGTTGCCAGAAGCACGATTATGGTTAACTTTAACCTTAAATAAAATAAAAACTACTGAGGCTAGAGGGCTGTAATTTGGTATTTTTGATGATTGGAGGGTGGATGATCAACACCCCAATTTACAGCACTCTAGCCTCAGTAGTTTTTAAGATCTGAGGGTGGACAGAAGAAAGTGAGGACGGACAGACTAAGCCAGCACAATAGTTATTTTTCTTTTCAGAAAACTAAAACAAACTTTCTCGGAAAACATCTTTCTAATTCCCCTCAGGCCAACCGAACAAAACACTAACAACAACTTTACTCATCCCCATCTTTATTCCTCCTTTCCTTTTCTTCTTCCCTCTTTATAGTGGTATCAGTTATTAGCGAGACACACAAGAGGCCCGAGAACATCCTGGTCCCAGGCGAATCGGATAATATTTCGGGGTTCTTATGACGTCACAGGGGCTTGGCTTTCCTTTTCTCCTAATCTCCTGATGCTACGTCATCTACGGGTGGGTTTATTTTTCATAGCAACGTGGAATAAATAAAGAAAAGTTCTTTCATTCTACGTCAATTAGAAGTAGAATGTTGTAGGAGCTTTTCAAATGGTAGATATTCACATAAAGTTCTACAATATTCACAACAAGAGAGAGAGAGAGAGAGAGAGAGAGAGAGAGAGAGAGAGAGAGAGAGAGAGAGAGAGAGAGAGAGAGAGAGAGTTCAAATTCGAATCTTTATTTTCAATTTACGCTGGATATTCACACAGAGTTTTACAATGTTCATAACAAAAGCTAGAGAGAGAGAGAGAGAGAGAGAGAGAGAGAGAGAGAGAGAGAGAGAGAGAGAGAGAGAAAAAATGTTCACAACAAAAGGAGAGAGAGAGAGAGAGAGAGAGAGAGAGAGAGAGAGAGAGAGAGAGAGAGAGAGAGAGAGAGTTCAAATTCAAATCACTATTTCCAATTTACACTGGGTATCCTCATACGATTTTACAAATATTCTCAACAAAAACTGAGAGAGAGAGAGAGAGAGAGAGAGAGAGAGAGAGAGAGAGAGAGAGAGAGAGAGAGAGAGAGCCAAACTCACCTGCAGTGACCGGAAGAAAGTAACACCTGCACACTTAGTTGGCAACAAGAGATAACCCGTATCGTACCTGTGGAAAAAAGGAAAAAAAGAAACTTAGGGTCAAATTACGTAATGAATTCATAAAATATCTCATTAAAATAATTTTTTTTTACTTCCTTTCCTTTTCCCAGAAAGTACTTCCGCTCAAGAACCAGCAGCAAACTAATTCGGAGAGAAAGCAAAGGAGTAATTGGGACGATTCGTTTATAAATGAGGACTCTTCCCATTTACATATCAATGACGATGCACACTACATTTAATACAAGAGGGGAGGCGATCAATTCGCCATACTGGAACGACGGCAGAGAGAGAGAGAGAGAGAGAGAGAGAGAGAGAGAGAGAGAGAGAGAGAGAGAGAGAGAGAGGGGGCATGCCAAACAGCAGAGAGAGGGGGTGTGCCAAATAATACAGACCTTGGGTTGAGAGAGAGAGAGAGAGAGAGAGAGAGAGAGAGAGAGAGAGAGAGAGAGAGAGAGAGAGAGAGAGAGAGTATGCCAAACAGTACTGTCCTTGGTACCTTTGGGCTGGAGAGAGAGAGAGAGAGAGAGAGAGAGAGAGAGAGAGAGAGAGAGAGAGAGAGAGAGAATATACCAAACAGTATAGGCCTCGTGTACCCCCGGGGAGTGGGGACGAGACGGGAAGGGGAGGATAGATAGAGGGAGAAGGGGGGGGGGGATGTCAATATAACCGTGTAAAAGGGCGGTCGACTCTGGCGGTCACAATGGACCGCAAAGGAGGGTATCCATCCACGCCCTTGGGAGATAAAAGCGTCAGCATACCAGTCGACGCCCTCAGCTAAATATAACCTTTACACCCATTAGGAGAAGTTAAGCAAGGTTTAAAGATATTTTAAATCTAGGCTCGAGATGTTATCTGACAGAGAATATAAGTCACTTTATCTGACAGAAAATATAAATCACTAGCTGATAGTAAAACAAAACTATGAAAGATTTTTTATTTAAATCACTAACTGATAGTGAAACTATACTATGGAAGAATTTTAATTTAAGTCAGTCAAGAAAATAATATATGAATCATAATGGTAAATGTCACTAAACAATAGTAAAACTAAACTTGTTTTCTGTACAGCCGCTACAGCGTATTATCAAGGCCAGCAGATCTATCTTTCGGTGGTCTCGCTATAGTGCTGTATGAGCCGCTCCCCATGAAACTTTAACCACGACCAGGTGGTGGCCTACCTATATCGTTGCCGGAAGCACGATTATGGCTAACTTTAACCTTATAAATAAAATAAAAGCTAGCCTACTGAAGCTAGAGGGCTGCAATTTGGTATGTCTGATGATTGGAGAGTGGATGATCAACATACCAATTTTCAGCCGTCTAGCCTCAATAGTTTTTAAGATCTGAAGGCGGACAGAAAAGTGCGGACAGAAAAAAGTGCGGACAAAATAAAGTACGGACGGACAGACAAAGCCGGCACAATAGTTTCCTTTTACAAAAGACTAAAAGAGCATAAAACATGAAAGTCACATTCGTAAAAAAACTATGAATTAAATAAATGTCTTTCAAGAAAAAACTAAGGATGATTAACACAAATATTCATATACTCTTCTCAAAAGAAAAATATTAACAGAGCATGAAGCCTGAATGTTAAAACGATAAATAATTACATAATTTTCTTAAACACAAATTTATGAAGAAACAGTTCGCATTTGTCCACTACAGAATTGATCAGAATTTTCCTTGTCCATTTTGACGAAATCATAAAATAATACGAAACAAATCCATGTTACTAGAGAGTCGTGTGTGTGAGAGAGAGAGAGAGAGAGAGAGAGAGAGAGAGAGAGAGAGAGAGAGAGAGAGAGAGAGAGAGAGAGAGAGGTATATCACATAGTAAAGGCTATAGGTACCTTCGGGTTGAGAGAGAGAGAGAGAGAGAGAGGTATATCAAATAGTAAAGGCTATAGGTACCTTAGGGTTGAGAGAGAGAGAGAGAGAGAGAGAGAGAGAGAGAGAGAGAGAGAGAGAACAATAATACTCCACAATTACACATCAAACAGACTGGCTACGCCGGAAGTAGCAGCGGGCCGGAACAAATAAGGAAATCTTGTTAACGGGCAAAAGAAAAACGACCCGACTAAACGCTCCATTAAAAAAAAAAAATAAAAAAAAAACATAAGAATACTCCAACCCCCACCCCTAAACCAATTCCCAAACCCCCTTCACCCACACGTAAAAAAATATATAGATAAAACCAACATCTCCTTCCCTTATTCCAAACATGGCCGCAGACCACCAATCATCTTCTGACAGGGGAGGCTTCTTCCCTCAATAATCACATCACGAGACGTTCACGAAATAACGAAGGAAGGGAGAGCCCCGCCCACCTACGAAACGCTTCCTAGACATTCCAATAGACTGGTTATGATTCATGGTTCACGAAGGAATGAACAGGTTTGTGTCGGCCGATGTAATCTATTGAACGGACTCGTATAACTTGACAGATAATACAACAGGAATTACGTACATAGATGCATTACTACGCTGATACAACTCAACTTGAATTTAATAATTTTACTTACATTTTTTATTTATTGTTAATTTGCCGTTTTTTTTCTAATGATTCATCTCCTCTTTCTGTATTACCCATTACCTGTTGCTACTTCCTTCGAATGAACACCTTAATATTCTTTGGAAGCTTGAATTTCAAGTCACTTGGCCTCTGTGGTGGGCTTGTCCCATATGAATAGGGTTCATTTTCTGAGTAATAATAATAATAATAATAATAATAATAATAATAATAATAATAATAATAATAATAATAATAATAATAATAATAATAATACCGTGTTTACGTTAAGAAACTCGCAGGCTAAAACACTGTGCCAAAATCATAAGAGTGAAATATAATGTTAAAATCACGACCCTAAAACATTATGCCAAAATCACGACCCTAAAATATGATTTCAAAATCACGAACCTAAAACATTATGCCAAAATCACGACCCTAAAACGTTAGGCAAAAATTCACGACCCAAAAACATTATGCCAAATTGACGACCCTAAAATATGATTCCAAAATCACGACCCTGAAAACTAATGCCAAAATCACGACCCTAAAACATTTTGTCAAAATCACAACCTTAAAATATGATTCCAAAATCACGACCCTAAAACATTATGCCAAAAAACACGACCATAAAACATTATGCCAAAAAACACGACCCTAAAGCATGATGGTAAAATCACGACCCCAAAACATTATGCAAAAATCACGAATCTAAAACATGCAAAAATCACGACCCTAAAACATTATGCCAAAATCACGAACCTTCCAAAATTACAACCCTAAAACATTATGCTAAAATCACGACCCTTAAACATTATGCCAAAATCACGACCCTAAAACATTATGCCAAAATCACGACCCTAAAACATTATGCAAAAATCACGACCCCAAAACATTATGCTAAAATCACGACTCTAAAACACTATACCAAAATCACGACCCAAAAAACATGGCAAAATCTCGACCCAAAAAACACTATGCCAAAATTATCACGACTTATTTGGGTAGCTCTCGAGTATGGGGAGAAAAAAAAAAGAAAAAAAAAGAAACACAGCTCAAAAGAAAACAAGTTGATCGAGCGGTTAATTAGTTCACAAATGGTAATTAGTTCATTTATGCAGACTCTTGCGAAAATTTAACTGCCACAAAAAAAATCCCTCAAAGGTAAGGCAGTTTCAGTCGAGACCAGAAAAATATCGATTTTGATTTAATTACATGATGGCCTTGGATGTTAACATCGTGAAATGTATGTATTTTGGAAGAGGTCCCTCTCCTACATTATTATTATTATTATTATTATTATTATTATTATTATTATTATTATTATTTATTATTATTATTATTATTATTTCTCAAAGGGAAATACCATATAAATACTACTCCAATATTCAATGCATCCTAGGGAAGGAATGGACACACTCAGGAACGTTTCCATTTTATTATTACAAATAAACGCCTAGATTTTATTAATACACACAAACGTTTTTATAATTACATATAAACGTTTCCAAGTCATTATTCCACACAAAAGTTTCCATTTATTGCTACACATACACGTTTCCATTTGATTATTACGTATAAACGTTTAGATTTTATTGTTCAAAATAAAGGTTTTCATTTAATTATTACAAATAAACGTTTAGATTTTATTATTCCATATAAACGTTTCCATTTTATTATTGCATATAAACATTTCCATTAAATTATTACAAATAAACACTTAGATTTTATTATTACATATAAATGTTTCAATTTTATTATTACAACAAACGTTTAAATATTATTATCCCCTATAAACATTTAAGTGTTATTATTCCGTATAAACGTTTACATTTCACTATTACATATAAACGTTCCCATTTTATCATTACATATAAACTTTTCAATGTATTACTGCATATTAACGTTTCCATTTTATCATTACATATAAACTTTTCAATGCTATTATATATAAACGTTTCCATTTCATCATTACATATAAACTTTTCCATTACCTACAAAGTTTTCAATGCTATTACTACATAAGATGCTTCCATTTCCTCATTACAAATAAACTTTTCAATGCTATTATACATGTAAACTTTTCCACTTCATTATTACATATATATATATATATATATATATATATATATATATATATATATATATATATATATATATATATATATATATATATGCAAATCATGATCTCACGAAAGTCAGAGAAGCACTCAATTTTGTGCTGATTCTGACCAAGAGGAGAGCCACTTCGTCATGAATGAAACCTCGCTGATGCAGCCATAATTTCTGATAAGAAACGTCATGTACATTTCCAATCAAGTGTGTGTGTGTGTGTGTGTGTGTGTGTGTGTGTGTGTGTGTGTGTGTGTGCGTACGCGCGCGCGCGCCTGCGCAGAGAAATCATAGCAATAAAGGTACCACAACACGCACCTGACGAGATTAAACGAAGCTGCAACTCTCCACGAGACGTAAACACAACGGAAATTTTGTCACAGTTCCGCGCACCGGTGATGACGACGGATCCCAGTGAGCAAACGAAGAAGAAGAAGAGTAGTCTTGCCCGTGACGTCACACAACAAAAGAAAACAATGAATGGGACGCTCGCGCTATTCGCCACTGATTGAGTGGCTGGATAGTCAAGACTGCAACGTCTGCCTTACAAAGGACACGGAGCGCTCTCGTGGCGAGCCGTGAAGGGACACGACAATGGAAGGTCACTAGTGTGATGTTGGTCTAAATACCCACAAATATCCATCAAATTTCGGCAGAAATATAAGGCTAAAACCAAGGCTGGATCGAAGAATGAACATGTTATTATAGGCTAAAAGGATATGGTAACATATATACAACACACCATCATCAAAAAAAAAGTACGAATAAATTCAAAATGAGTAATTAGAAATTGCTTTCAAAATATTGTTAAATGATTGGAAATATTCAGGAAAATATGACAAGGCAAACTACAAAGTCGTTTTGAAAAAAGTTTAAACTACAAAAACAATACTTGAAATTAAAACATGAGCCTGTATTAAAAATAACTAAAAATTAAACAATTTCAAGTATGTTACATAATTAGAAAAATGCTGAGAAATTAATAATAACAGATTTGAAATTATCTGTTTTTATTAACTTCTCCGAATTTTTCTAATTATGTAACTGATATTTGAAATTATTTCAAATACCAGGTACATAATTAGAAAAATGCGGATAAATTATTAATAACAGATAATAACAAGGTGATTTTGAAATAATTTTTATTACTTTCTCAGCATTTTTCTAATTATGTCACTGATACTTGAAATTATGCTTAGTTTTTACTTATTTGAATACATAAGCATGATTTAAAATCAAGTATTGTTTATTTATTTTAACTTTTTTCTCAAAATCACTTTGTAGTTTTCCTTTCTACTTATTTAACAATATTTTGAAAGCAATATCTAATTACTCATTTTGAATTTAATTGTTTTTTTTTCAACGAAGGTTTGTTGTTTATATACTTTATCCCTTCAGCTCATGATAACAAAAATTACTTGAAATTAAAATATGCTTCTTTATTGAAATAACCAAAAACTACAAATAACTTTGAAGGAACAAGATATGGAAACGCCACTCAGCAGGTGTCACAACTATGTGTTAAACAGACCATATATGTAAATGTAAACACCTGGGTAACATAAAAGGCAAGAGACACAATGAAGCCTAACCTACACACCTGTAGGCAAACAGCTGTGACAAGGGTCTGGTCAAACCATTCACTGTATACAAAAGGCGATAGAATGGAAAATAGAACTTAGGCCAGAGGCCAAACGCTGGGACCTATCAGGTCATTCAGCGCTGAAACGGAAATTGGGAGTAAAAAGGTTTGAAAGGTGTAACAGGAGGAAAACCTCGCAGTTGCACTATGAAACAAATGTAAGGAGAGGTTGGATAGCAAGATGGAAGAAAGAGGATATGAATGGAGGTACAGTCAAAGGAATGGAAGGGGTTGCAGCAGCTAGGGGCCGAAGGGACGCTGCAAAGACCCTTAAGGAATGCCTGCAGTGCACCGCGTAAGGTGCACTGACAGAACTATTCCCCTACGGGGACAAACAGTGTTACTTATACTGTATACCGAGGAGAGAAAATATAATACTGGGTAGGAGTGCAGTTCTGAAACATACAGAACTACATTTTTAAAACTGTACAAAACCAGTGTTGATTTTACAGGAAGCTTGGAAACCAATAATTTTTAAGTTTTCAGTTAGCATATGGGCCAATGTTATCTGCACCTAAAATAAATCGATAAACGCATAATCAGTACAAGAAGCCAAAAGACATAAGCCCTTGAAGAGTCACTGTTTCCAATAAAATGGCAAGAAAATCCAAATATAACAGGCAGCAAAAACTCAGTACATATCTTCTGAGGGTATTTTATGGTTACTTGAGAGAGAGAGAGAGAGAGAGAGAGAGAGAGAGAGAGAGAGAGAGAGAGAGAGAGAGAGAGAGAGAGAGAGAGAATGTAAATGCGAGTGCTTAAACTATACAACATGTGTGAAATGACAAACACATTCAAACTTTGCTACTAAAGTTAAATAGGTAATATAAACGTAATAATTAGAGAGAGAGAGAGAGAGAGAGAGAGAGAGAGAGAGAGAGAGAGAGAGAGAGAGAGAGAGAGAGAGAGAGAGAGAATAGAAACCTTAGTGGTGTGGTACGTCGAAAAAGGGCAAAGCACCACATGATGATGTCAAGGAAGAAATACTTAAAAAAAAAAAAAAGGAACGCCAAGCAGAAAGAAGGACAGAGCGAGAAGGACGGAAAAGAAGGAAAGAAAAGGACAGAAAAAATGGCACAGAGAAGGAGAGAAAACTTAAAAAGGAAAGAAAAAAAGGGGCGGCTTCTTTTCAAAGGAATGATTTGTGTAAAGCTTTTATTATGTATGGAAATTGAAGAACCCTTTCTGAAGGAGACCTTTTAGTGACCATTACGACTTGACCCCTACCAGGGACAGGGACTTAATCCCAATCCAGAACCTAACCTCATCCCCCCTTCCATTCACTAACACCCCCCCCTCACCCAACATTCCATCCCACCGTCCCCCGCCCTCATCCACTACCGCCACCACTTGGTTGGGTGATGGTAAATATATCAAGAGATTGTGGAAAGATTCTCCTAAATACAAAAGTCCCTCGACTGGGACAATCCTCGCCCTCTTTCTTTTCCTAATCTTTCTATTCTTCTCCTCTTCTCTTCTCTTAGAAGAGCTTCTCATTTTCAAATATCAAAACAGTATGGCACTACAGAGAGAGAGAGAGAGAGAGAGAGAGAGAGAGAGAGAGAGAGAGAGAGAGAGAATGTTATTTCTTCTCCTAATCTTTTTATTCTTCTCTTCTTTTTCTTTTCCCATACTCTCTTCTTCTCTTAAAAGAGTTTGTCATTATTAGTTCTCAAATGCCAAAATAGTATAGCACTACAGAGAGAGAGAGAGAGAGAGAGAGAGAGAGAGAGAGAGAGAGAGAGAGAGAGAGAGAGAGAGAGAGAGAGAATGGTTCCACCCCATGCGGTGACATCTAACCTTCAGACACCTCCAGTTCTGAAGGTTGTACTCTCTCATCACCCCGATACAACAGTCAACTAACTACTAGGTAACTAGAAATCCTGGAATTTAGGAATCACTCCCATATCATCCATACTCGTCCAGACTGAGAGTCGAATCCTGGCCCCTCAGTAATGTCAGCCTGGTACGCTACCCACAGCGCCACAAGGCCAGAAGAGAGAGAGAGAGAGAGAGAGAGAGAGAGAGAGAGAGAGAGAGAGAGAGAGAGAGAGAGAGAGAGAGAGAAGGGAATTATCAGCCCGAAGACTTTTCAAGTACAGTTCGCTTTGTCGAGATGATTCATTTCCTCATAAAAGTCTGCAGGGTTGTTTAAATCAGCCCTTCCAACTCCCATCCATTGAAGGGGGGGTTAGGGGGCTTCCTCCACTCCTCCCCACCCCACCCCACCACGACCCCTTCCCCCTTGTTTCTCTGTTACAAAAGATACTGAAAAAAAAAAATTTTCCTCTTTAGGATAAATCTGAAAGATCTAAAAACAAATCTCTCTCTCTCTCTCTCTCTCTCTCTCTCTCTCTCTCTCTCTCTCTCTCTCTCTCTCTCTCTCTCTCTCTCTCTCTCTTCGTCTTTAATTGCCATCTAATATTTTAGATCCCTGAAAAATATAGCTCTAAACCACGCATCCTGTCATTCAAACCTTTTTTATTAAATGTTTTGAGAGAGAGAGAGAGAGAGAGAGAGAGAGAGAGAGAGAGAGAGAGAGAGAGAGAGAGAGAGAGAGAGAGAGAGAGAGAGAGAGAGAGAGAGAAATGACAACTTCCACGGAGGTACAAGACTCTTAAAAAAAGTGACATGTAAAAGAAACATTAAGTCAACTCACAGACTAACAGCTACCACTTTGATCACACACACACACACATACACATATGCATACACACACGCGCGATATGAATAAAAACTCGAGCTTAGTACAAAATAAAAGTAAGTTACTTTTTAAGTGCCAAAATTACAAGAAGAGGAATAGGAAGTAAGAATATAAATAAGAGGAGGTTGAAATTCAATAAATGAGGCAAAATCCAATGCATATTCATAAAAAATTAATTAAACGCCAATAATATTACATTGAAATGGAAAACAAAGGAGAAAAAAAACGCATAATTATAAAAAAACACACATATAATGTACGTGTATATATATATATATATATATATATATATATATATATATATATATATATATATATATATATATATATATATATATATATATATATATATATATATATATATATATATAGTTTCATTACAAAAAGCCTATATATGTATAACTACACCTCCTCACGTAGGTACTTACAGCAATGCGGTAATAACTTATCCATACGTCCGGGCAATACACATATATGCATACAAATCACACGAGACAGCGAATGCAGATGTACAATACTTACTCACACGAGACAGCGAATGCAGATGTACAATACTTACTCACAGGTATGTATAAAATAAACTATACAGAGAATTTTTACTTTTCCTTATATGAATACACAACTATTCATATAAGAGTACTTTACATACATATGTATATATATACATACATACATACATACAAAGGGAAAATTGGACAAAAATATGTGACTCTGTTTATGCTATCTCAACTACCCCCGACCTGTTCCCCATACCCCCGCCCCCACCCCACCCCTGAAAAATAAAAACTCACAATGAATGTTTGAAAGCAGCACATAATTAACAAATTAAGCGTTTCGCAAAAATGAGTTGCGCATGGAAACAGCCTCATAATAACTGCTGTCTGGCAACCCTCAATCACAACCAATGACCACCACTTAGAGAGAGGGAGAGAGAGAGATAGAGATAGAGAGAATTCTACACGATGACGTCAGCCATCCGAAAAACAGCTAAGCTATGCTAGATCAAAAATACTACGAATCACTGCTGACGTCAGCGAGAATACGGCAAGGAATGCAGAGCCGTTCTGAGAGAGAGAGAGAGAGAGAGAGAGAGAGAGAGAGAGAGAGAGAGAGAGAGAGAGAGAGAGAGAGAGAATTTCTACGTCAGCCATACCAAACAGCTAAGCTATGCTAGATCAAAAATACCACCAATCACTGCTGCCGTCAGCGAGAACGGAAAGCAATTCAGGAGTGTTCTTAGCTGATTCACACTAAGAGTCAGCTGACTGACGGGGCTGACCTCAGTACCTTCTATCGTTCTCAAAATATGATCAAAAAGGTCCAGGTCATCACGCTTACCATCATGGGATAAGAGGAGGAATGTGTCACTCATCAGTGATTCACCAAAACAAGAATTGTGAAAGATGCTTTCCAGAGATCAAGCCAAAGTTGGTTTTGTCTCGAAAGTAACATAAAGCAATAATTATAATAGCCACAATGTCCTCTTAACTTCTCGAATTCTTCACACTTTTTGGTTAGGGGCATATCCAAAAAGCGTGAAGTATTCGATGAACAAGCAAAATAAAGAAATACTTGTAATAGCCGCAATGAGCTCATAACTTCTCGAATTCTTCACACTGTTTGGTTACAAGCGTATCCCAAAAAGTGTGATGAAGAATTCGACGAAAAGGGAAAATAAAGTAATATTGTAAAATGTCCTCCTAACTTCTCGAATCCTTTACACCTTTTGGTCAGAGGCATATCCAAGGAGTGTGAAGATTTCGATGAAAAGTAAAATAAAGAAATAATTGTTATAACCACAATGCCCTGTGCTCTCTTAACTTCTCGAATTCTTCACACTTTTTCGTTGCGGCCGTATCCAAAAAGTGTGAAGAATTCGCTGAAAAAGCACAATAAAACAATACTTGCAATAATTGTAAAAACCACAATGTCCCCTTGACTGCTTGAATTCTTCACACTTCTTATTTACAGGTTTATCCGAAAAGTGTGAAAAATTCGATGAAAAAGCAAAATAAAGGAAAAATTTTAATAACCACAATGCCCTATGCCCTCTTCGAATTCTTCACACTTTTTCGTCACAATCGTTTTCAAAAGGAGTAAAGAATTCGAGAAATTACGACAACATTGCCGTTATTACAATTACACACGTGCCTGGAGAAAAAAAAAGTAAAAAATGCCCTGAAGTTTCTTCGACGCAATCGAGTTTTCTGTATAGCCGGTACAGCGTACAATCGAGGCCACCGAAAATAGATCTATCTTTCGGTGACGATTATGGCCAACTTTAACCTTAAATAAAATAAAAATTACTGACGCTAGAGGGCTGAAATTTGGTGTGTTTGATGATTGGAGGGTGGATGATCAACAAATCTATTTGCAGCCCTCTGGCCTCGGTAGTCTCTAAGATCTGAGGGCGGGCAGAAAAAGTGCGAACAGAATAAAGTGAGGACAGAAAAAGTGCGGACAGAAAAAGTGCGGACAGAAAAAAGTGCGGGCAGAATAAAGTGCAGACAGAAAAAAGTGCAGACAGAAAAAAGTGCAGACAGAAAAACTTCGGACAGAAAAAAAAGTGAGGACGGGCAGACAAAGCCGTCACAATACTTTTTGACAGAAAACTAAAACGCGACCAGCAGATTCTAAAAAGCAACAAATTACGAACGAAAATGACAGTCAAATCTGCCAATAGATTGAAAAAATAGAAATCTCTGACATCCCTGATGACTATCAATGACAAATGTTGAAAAGAAGCCGCATGCCCCTTAATAATACCTCTCAATGCCCTTTTTATTCCACCGGTAACCCAAGAAGAACCGTTTCCAATTCGAGAACAAAACTGAGGGAGATTGAAACTGATAAGGAACGAGTTGGAGAATAGAATGAATAGAGTATACAATTTAGGCCGAAGGCCAAGCGCTGGGATCTTTGAGGTCATACAGCGCTGAAAGGAAAACTGGGAGACAGGTTACAAAGGTGTAATTGGAGGAAAACCTCGCAGTTGCAAGAGAAAGAGTACAAACGGAGGTACAGTAAAAGGAACGAAAGGGGTTGCAGTAGCTAGGGGCCGAAGGGACGCTGCAAAGAACCTTAAGTAATGCCTACAGTGCACCGCGCGTGAGTTGCACTCACGGCACTACCCCCGCTCCAGGGAGGAGTTGTTGGAGTAGTAGGCAACACTAGCCAAGAAGAGTAGGGCCGGGCACGTAGTCTCTATTATACCCCGGAGATAAAAATGACTTGAGGTCATTGTTGAGTCCTTGTGAGGAAAGGATCGCACGATCCTCGCGAATAAAAATTGTTCAGACGAAGCCGACGCATTTGACTGAACTCGAGAAGCCTCAAAAAAAAAAAAAAAAATGGGAGAGAATAAATACTCACCTAAAGATTATTATTGACGCACTTGGCTGAACTCGAGACACCACAAAAAAAGTAATAAATCCGCCGCGGTCTCTTCGGCGCAATCGAGTTTTCTGTACAGCCGCTACAGCGTATAATCAAGGCCGCCGAAAACAGATCTGTCTTCCGGTGGTCTCGGTATAATGCCGTATGAGCCGCGGCTCATGAAACTTTAACCACTGCCCGGTAGTGGCCTGTCCTATATCGTTGCCAGAAGCACGATTATGGCTAACTCTAACCTTAAATAAAATAAACAATACTGAGGCTAGAAGGCTTCAATTTGCTGTTTGAAGATTGGAGGGTGGATGATCAACATACCAACTTGCAGCCCTCTCGCCTCAGTAGTTTTTAAGATCCGAGGGCGGACAGAAAAAGTGCGGACGGACAGACAAAGTCGGCACAACAGTTTTCTTTCACAGAAAACTAAAAATAGGAGAGAGAGAGAGAGAGAGAGAGAGAGAGAGAGAGAGAGAGAGAGAGAGAGAGAGAGAGAGAGAGAGAAATCTCTGCCATTACAGTTCCTGCCACCAGCCATAATAGCTATGACCAATATAACAGACCAATGATGCCATTTGTTCTCTGACGTAGAGAGGAGGATGAAAAAGATGCACACACACACACACACACACACAGAGAGAGAGAGAGAGAGAGAGAGAGAGAGAGAGAGAGAGAGAGAGAGAGAGAGAGAGAGAGAGAGAGAGAGAAATTAAAAGAGTCTTTCCCTTGACCTTGGTCAAAAGGGCTGGGAACTTTATGAAATTACGGACACCTGACCTTACTAAGAAGAAGAAGAAGAAGAAGAAGAAGAAGAAGGAGAAGAAGAAGAAGAAAGAGAGAGAGAGAGAGAGAGAGAGAGAGAGAGAGAGAGAGAGAGAGAGAGAGAGAGAGAGAGAGAGAGAGAGCAGTACAATTATCAATTAAAAATATAACATCATATATAAATTTTCGTCCTTCGGATGTTACGTATTTTTAAGGAAATACCGACCTCCTGTAAGTAGGTGCATTGCCCAAACCAAGAACGTAAACAAAAGCGGGAAACAACAACAACAAACACATTAACAACCGTCACCAAACGCAGCATCTGCAAGACGCGTTACAAAGTACATAATTAGACAAATACGTCTACACGCACATCTGGGCAGTAATGTATCTAATTGTCGGGTCTAATTGGAATATGCATAATATATAGTGTACAGGAGCCTTCCCCCGTTATGTTAACAATAATTAAAGAATGCCGCTATGTAATGTACTGTTGTTTAAGATGAAATATAGACTGCTCATACTGTAAGGTAACAAAGCAATTCGTCACAAGAGGAAGAAAGCATTTTTAAGTTTTTCAGTGTTTGCTTTCTACAAATTAAGTCTCGTACACGTTTTCAAAATCTCAAGAAACCTTCAAAAAGATATATGCAAATTCAAAAAAACATATTTGAAATTATAAAGCGAGATACGCAACCTTGAACAGGTTATTTGTGTAAAAGACCAAATTATTATTATTATTATTATTATTATTATTATTATTATTATTATTATTATTATTATTGTTATTATTATTATACCGAATATAAAAGCCATAAAATATTATAAAAATTGCATATCGCAAAAACTTAAACCTTTCCCTTTATGCACAGCACTAAATCCCATTTCTTGAATAGCGAAAGGTTCGCAAAAAAAAAAAAATAAATAAATAAATAAATAAAATAAAAATGCATTGTATTCAACTAATTACAACCATTATTTCGACCGGCATCTCACAGTTACACACGAACAAAGCCACATTCGCAGAAAATTAACGTATAATTTCGCACGAGTTTCCAAACAGTATTTAATCAAATTCAAAAGATAAAAATTAAGAGACTTCGCGATAATGTCTGTCCTGGTTAAATACTCTGGCAGGATCGCGGTAAGCAAACACTATTTGAAGATGAATGACGACACTAATGATTGTAGAATGTTAAGATAGTGATACTGGAGACGAAGCAGATGCAAACCTGAGAGAGAGAGAGAGAGAGAGAGAGAGAGAGAGAGAGAGAGAGAGAGAGAGAGAGAGAGAGAATGTGCTTCCCTTTTTCTTTACAATGTTCAAGCACCAGGAATAAAAACACTTATTTTGATAAATGCAAACCTATAAAAAATGAGAGAGAGAGAGAGAGAGAGAGAGAGAGAGAGAGTACTTCCCTTTTCCTTTACAATCTTCAAGCGCGAGGAATAAAAACACTTAATAAACAGAAACTTACATAAAAAAATGAGAGAGAGAGAGAGAGAGAGAGAGAGAGAGAGAGAGAGAGAGAGAGAGAGAGAGAGAGAGAGAGAGAGAGAGAATGCAATTCCCTTTTCGTTTCCAGCTGAAGCACTTCGATCTTACAAAAGGAATAAAAACACTTATGCTGATAAATGCAAACCTATAAAAAATGAGAGAGAGAGAGAGAGAGAGAGAGAGAGAGAGAGAGAGAGAGAGAGAGAGAGAGAGAGAGAGAGAGTGCAAATCTCTTTTCATTTGCAACATTAAAGCCCTACGATCTTATACAAGGCGGTAAAAACACTAATCTGTTTAACACCAGTAAACTCATGGTACTTCTTATCAAATTTCATATTTTCATAATTATCAAAATTCATATTTACAGTGAAGCATTCATTCATATTTACAGTGAAGCATTAATTTTTTATTACAAGTCCAATGCTTCATCCTTTTATTCCTCGAATACCCCAGAAAGTTCTTTGCCCGATGACAAAGCCTAAATCTACCAAAATAAATCATAGAAATATGTAGATGAATAATACCCAGAGTCAAATCTTAAAAGCATAATTAATCCGATAGCCTCTACGCAAAAGTGGTCCTTTCCCCCTCATCCCCAAACCTCTTCCGGTAATGCAACTCGACTTGGTCTGTCTGTCGAACATTTTAAGGGATTACGCCTTATTCAGGCAGCTGCTGCTTTTGTCGATATCAGAATCTGAGGCAATGATACCTTTGCTCCTCGACATGAAAGGTCATGCAAGGATAAGAAAAATGAATTTAAAAAAAAAGGAAATAAGGACCTCTTGCTTCTAGACTTCCAACACCTCTCATGGACGAGAATAAACAAGTAAAAAATGCCCCGATGTTTCTTCGGCGAAATCGAGTTTTCCGTACAGCCGCTACAGCCTATAATCAAGGCCACCGAAAAAGATCTATCTTTCGGTGGTCTCGGTATAATGCTGTATGAGCGGAGGACGTGAAACTTCAACAACGGCACGATCATGGCTTACTTTAATTTTAAATAAAATCAAAACTACTGAGGCTAGAGGGCTGCATTTTGGTATGTTTGATGATTGGAGGGTAAATGATCAACATAGCAATTTGCAGCTCTCTAGCCTCAGTAGTTTTTAAGATCTGAGGGCGGACAAAAAAAGTGCGGACAGAATAAAGTGCGGACGAACAGACAAAGCCGGCACAATAGTTTTCTTTTACAGAAAACTAAAAAGGTTCTTTGCACTGATACCCGACAATAAAGGCCAAGTTAGACTGTTCTTCATTATATATCGCTCAGAAAATGCCATTTAATGAGATACTTGGCACCTCGTCTCGACAAGTACTGCCCGTGGATTAAGAAACTCGCTTGCTTCCGTACCTGTTCTAACCGGGTTCTTGTCTATAAGTAATAATTTAACGCGGGTTATGTGCGAATATTAAGCGTGATAGTAAATGTGCCTAATAGCAGTCGTAGGGCATTATTCTGCCCTAAAATGGAAAACTGCAATATCTGTAAAATTTTCGAAATTGAGATATGCCACCTATTGGGCTCGTGAAATACTAATACACAAGTTACTGCAGTTTCAGAATGATTCTTCAATGCTTTATTTACGGGGTCCCATTTGCAGTATCTGCATAATCAAAAGTAAGGCAAGGGAGTATCTACCATTTTTCTCAGTTTTGTATTTTTGCAGATACTGCAGTCTTCCGCTTAAGGGCATTATTGTCTTTTACGTAAGATTTACTGAATACGAAAAAAGTATTTTTGTGACTTTTCTGTTCAGGAATAATTACTGTACACGCTTACCTGAGTGTGTTTGTGGATCAAGATAGCATGGTGTCTTTACAGAACACTTTAAATATGTACTGTAGGCATGCAAATTAATATATATATATATATATATATATATATATATATATATATATATATATATATATATATATATATATATATATATATATATATATATATATATATATAGAGAGAGAGAGAGAGAGAGAGAGAGAGAGAGAGAGAGAGAGAGACAGAAGAATTAGACCAAAGGACCTGATAAAGGCGACATCAGTGGGGAATCAGATGATAATCCAAGAACCTCTTTTTGGGACGAAGCGTCGACAGGACCGCCCATTGTGAAGCCGAAGGGGAAGGTGCTGGGTGGAGGGCGGGGGAGGGGGAGGGGGAGAGACTAAGAATGGGAGAAGGGGGGGAGAGGAGAACGACAGAGTTAAACTAACTTCATAGAAAGCCAATTTGTATAAGAATAGGAGCCCTTCGCCGTTCCTTCCCTATCTCCTATAGGATACAGGGCCTATAAGATGGATGGTAGTATTCTACTCAGGAGGAGCCAGGAGGCTCCACTAACAATGGCTTTTGTTGGCACAAACAGTGGCATTCTCCTTGTCTGCTGGCTTTGGCCGACTTTGCAAACTAAATCACACACACTGCTGTGTTTTTTAAAAGGACGAAGGACGAGGTGGAGTGGCTCTATAATCCGGGACAGTAGAGAATAATGGTGAAGTTATTCAAACTATTATATATATATATATATATATATATATATATATATATATATATATATATATATATATATATATATGTATGTGTATGTATGTATGTATATATATATATATATATATATATATATATATATATATATATATATATATATATATATATATATATATATATATATATATATATATATATATATATATATATATATATATATATATATATATATATAAATAATATGTTCGGAGTTCAGTAAAACTGAGTATCTTCTATTAAACCAATCGCGCAACGATAAAGCCTTGAGTTATCGACCAGCCTTGCTGGTCGTTATATCGACCCAATCACTTCTTAACCTTTGCAGAGAAAACAATTAGTGCCATCCCTCCTGTCACCTGGTTCCTAACATCATCTTATTCTTTAGTATTCTTTAGTATTCTCATCATAGCATTCTCTGTATTCTCGTCATAGTATTTTCAGTATTCTCCTCATAGTATTCTCAGTATTCTCCTCATAGTATCCTCTGTATCACCATCATAGTACTCATACTCTAGAAAATTAGAATATGAAGAAACCAAGTTACTTTCCATCAGAACAAAGCTTTCAATCGCTCACTGACCCCCAAAGTTTCTCTCATTCACTCACTGACCCCCAAAAGTTTCTCTCATTTACTCACTGACACCCAAAGTTTCTCTCATTCACTCACTGACCCCCAAAGTTTCTCTCATTCACTCACTGACACCCAAAGTTTCTCTCTCATTCACTCACTGCCCCAAAAGTTTCTCCCATTTACTCACTGACACCCAAAGTTTCTCTCATTCACTCACTGACCCCCAAACTTTCTCTCATTCACTCACTGACCCCCAAAGTTTCTCTCATTCACTCACTGACCCCCAAAGTTTCTCTCATTCACTCACTGACCCCCAAAAGTTTCTCTCATTTACTCACTGACACCCAAAGTTTCTCTCATTCACTCACTGACCCCCAAAGTTTCTCTCATTCACTCACTGACACCCAAAGTTTCTCTCATTCACTCACTGACCCGCAAAGTTTCTCTCATTTACTCACTGACACCCAAAGTTTCTCTCATTCACTCACTGACCCCCAAAGTTTCTCTCATTCACTCACTGACCCCCAAAGTTTCTCTCATTCACTCACTGACCCCCAAAGTTTCTCTCATTCACTCACTGACCCCAAAAGTTTCTCTTTTCACTCACTGACACCCAAAGTTTCTCTCATTCACTCACTGACCCCCAAAGTTTCTCTCATTCACTCACTGACACCCAAAGTTTCTCTCATTCACTCACTGACACCCAAAGTTTCTCTCATTTACTCACTGACATCCAAAATTTAAGGCAGTCAAACAAAGATTAAATTACGATAATAGGAGCAAGAGAGGTACAACAATAATAACAGCATATATGACGATAATGGATCTCAGAAATAAGGTTCGGATAGCAGTAATAAGAGCATTTATGACAATAATGGATACCGGAAACAAGATTCGGATAGCAATAACAAGAGCAGATATGACGCTAATGGATAGCAGAAATAAAATTCGGGTAGCAGTAATAAGAAAAAATATAATAATAATAATAATAGATAGCAGTACTAAGAGGCAATAAGCAACAATAAGCGTATATGACGCAAAAGGAAAATTAACCGAGTGTATTTTCACAACAGAGAAAACCAAAAATAAAAATAAAAAAAAATGAATATAATGGAAACGGATATGATTAAAACACAAGAATGAAATACTGCCATCAAGTGATAATGCAACTGTGAATTCTTAACACTTTTCGCCGTAAGGGGGTAGTGCCGTCAGTGCACCTCACGGGGTACACTGTAGGCATTACTAAAGGTTCTTTAACAGCGTCCCTTCGGTCCCTAACTGCCACCCATTTCGTTCTTTTTACTGTACCTCCATCCATATTATCTTTCTTCCATCTTCCTAGTTCTATCCATCCTCTCCTAACAATTAATTCATAGTGCAACTGCGAGGTTTTCCTCCTGTTACACCTTTCAAAACTTTCACTGTCAATTTCATTTCCTGCGGTGAATGACCTCATAGGTCCCAGTGCTTGACCTTTGGACTAAACTCTTTATTCCATTCCATTCCTACTTTCAAACCTCACTTCTAATTCACAATTTATTTTGACCAAAAACAAGGCAATAAATCCGCGAAATCCATTAAGGTCAGGCGATACTTAAAAAGGACATTAAAACAGGAATCCTTTTAAAAAGTGCTTGACTTCTTTTAAAAGAACTTGAGAGCACAAACTTTAGGAAACAGTCTGGACCTCTTGACCTGAGACGCGTTTTCGGGGAGGTTACCAAGGAAACTGGAGGGTGTGAAAAGAAGGAAGGGAACACATCATAACATACATGAAGATGTGTCAGATCTCTGACACCTAGAGAGGATAAAAGATGTAAAGGTATCCAAGCCGAAGGCATAAAAGATGTAATGGTATCTGACACCTAGAGGGCATAAAAGACGTAAAGGTATCTGCCACCTAAGGGGCATAAAAGATGTAAAGGTATCTGCCACCTAGAGAACATAAAAAATGTCAAGGTAGCTGACACTTAGACGGTATAACAGATGTAGAGAAAGGTATCTGACACCTAGAGAGCATAAAAGATTTAAAGATATCTAACACCTAGAGAGCATGAAAGATATTAAAGGTATCAAAGGTATCTACCACCCAGAGGTCATAAAAGACGTAAAGGTATCTGCCACCTAGGGGGGCATAAATGATGTAAAGGCATCTGACACCTAAAGAGCATAAAAGATGTCAAGGTATCTGACACCTAGAGAGCATAAAAGATGACAAGGTATCTGAGCCTAGAGGGCATAAAAGATGTAAAGGTATCTGCCACCCAGAGGGCATAAAAGATGTAAAGGTGCCTGACACCTACACGGCATGAAAGATGTAAAGGTATGAAAGGTATTTGACACCCAGAGGTCATAAAAGATGTAAAGGTATATTACACCCACAGGTCATAGAAGATCTAAAGGTATCTGACACCTACTGTAGGGGGCATAAAAGACGTAAAGGTATCATCAGTTGAGAGCGAGAAAATTATCCTACATAAATGTACATATAAAAAATCTTTTATTCTATATAAATTTAAGTAGAAAATCTCATCTTTCGATAAACACCACTCGTCCTGATAGACGCTGCCGCGCCTACTAGACTCTACCTCGGAAGCTTCGCGCAGCGTCAATAAAATCGTACGATATCTAATGAACACCGGCGCTCCTAGGCGCAAATTTCCGTGGAAAAGTAATTTCCTAAAGTGGATAGTAAATTACTCAAGAGCAAAGAAGGGCCCAGGCTGTTAGGCAAATTACCGAGGCGAAATTTCGTTAGCCAAAACATTATCAGCAAATTCAAACAACTCGCGAGGTTCGCAAAACACCGAAATATTCAAGGAACGTTACCCGAGAGTAAAGCAAAACAAAGACTTCAGAAAAGCAGTAAACAATAGCAAGACGAATGAGCTATGAGGGATGCGGAGTAATATACCTAACAAATGGAGTCACCGACATTTAATTATGGAATGTTCCATACTTAAACATTCCATACATTCTACAAACAGGGTACATAAAGGAATGACAAATAAGAATTGAGGAGGTTGGGGATAATCCTTCATCAGAGAAGAATCTTCCTCACGGGAGAGTGATGACTTGGAAGAAGCATTAGATTATTTTTTTATATATACGAAAAGCCGGAAGACCCAAAACCCAATCTCTCAAATGGATGGAGAGAAATTCCCAGAACCCAAGCATGGTTCCTGTTACAGTGCGGAAGGGAAGAGAAAGAAATTCCTAAACCCACTGGAACATTCTCATTCCTTTACAAGAAGACCTTGGACAAGCTGTCTAATCCACCGAGTATTTTCCTGAGTATTTTCCCTTTCAGTAATGGAAGGGCACAGGAAGGAAACAGAATTGCTATATCAAATGAAATTTTCCTCATGAAGAGAAAGACGGTGAGAATGCAAATAAGATATTTAAACCAGACTTGATAACATTTATGATGATGAGGAGAAAGACACTACCAAACTTCAGGGAGTATTTCTTTCCTATTAGGGAAAAAGGGGAATTTTTTCTTCCTTACTACAAGACAGGGAGGATTAGGTAGTCATTCCCAAACCCAATGGGTCCTTTTTTCCGTCGATGGAAAGTAGGGAGAGAGTGACTAAGAAAAATATAAAAATTAACCCAACTGGGGAATTTTTAAAAATCCTGAAACCAACTGGAGAACTTAGAAAAAAATAAACCTTAGCCCAACTGGGGATTTTTTAAAAAATCCCTACACCGACAGGGAAATTTTTATTAAAAAATCCCTAATACGGAAAAGAAATTTTTTTAAATCCCTATACCGGGAAATTTTCAAAGAAATGCCTAAACCAACAGGGAAATTTCCCCAAAACAAATCCCTAGCAGGGAAATTTCAAAAATCCCTAATCAATAGGGAAATTTAAAAATCCCTAAATAATAGGGACATTTAAAAATCCCTAAATGATAGGAACATTTTTAAAAATCCCTAAATAACAGGAAATTTTTTATATCCCTAAATAACCGAAAAATTTTAAAAATCCCTAAATAATAGGGAAAATTTAAGAATCCCTATATAATAAAGGAATTTTTAAAAATCCCTCAACCAACAGGGAAATTCACCCCCCCAAAAAAAATTCCCTAAACGGAAATAAATAAAAACATACCTAAACCAACAGGGAAATTTTCCTCCCAGCCAGATACAGGGAAAGGAAAAAGAGGGAGAAAGAAGGACGAGTGTTGGGGCATACCATAGAAAGGCATGGCAGTGACGCAGGAGCTGCTACCTGCCCCTACACTACCATGACACGGAAAGGCTTTTATCGTAAAACGCCTGAATCCCTCGACGAGGTTTAATTAAACCCATTGAGGACCTCGTCCGCTTGTCTCCCTCTTGTCCCCTGTAGGACCACATTTCGGAGCTCTAACGACCTCGCTGAAATGGCCCACGGGACACTAAATATTATTATACATCCGCATGGTGTGGGGAAATATCCAGACACTGTAAAAATTGTCTAAGATACAATTCTCTAATCTGATGTGTTCAGTTTAACTTTTCAGTGAAACTTAACTCAATTTTAATATGTATCCTAACAATGGCAAAACAAAGATTGTACCTCATCAGTAATTTTGAAACTGTTTAATGCATGATTTTAATAATCACAGCATAAACAAAGAATGCTAGCGCTTACGGATAAGCTTTCAAGAAAGGTAGTGGTTCAGTTGACCAAAAAAGCATTAGCAAGTATGGCGACCTCAATTAAAATCCATTCTTAGCAACATAATGAAGACAACAGCCAAAATTATCATCACTTGCCACAGTTAATTCAGTCAATTTCATCGCAAAGACTCAAACAGAAAATCATTCGTAATGAAAACAGCAACATCACCTTCAATTAAAATATTCAAATACTTACCTCAAAACATCTTCAAGCGAAGCTGCAATGCATTGCTACCTTAATACAGTTGTCCTTGTATTTTAATAATTTACTTACATTTTTATTTATTTTTCAATTTATCTGTTTTTCTTATAACTGATCTCCTCTTTCTGTATTTCTCTTTACCTTCTGTTACTTCTTGCGAATGAACACCATAATATTCTCTGGAAGCTTGAATTTTAAGTCAATGGCCCCTGTAGGGTTGTTCCATATGAATAGGGCTCATCTTCCGAATAATAATAATAATAATAATAATAATAATAATAATAATAATAATAATAATAATATGTGTCATAAAAATCCACAATTATATAGTAAATATATCATATACTATGTAAAATAAACAAAGACTTTCGAACACCGTTCAAGTTTTCGAAAGCATTTGTGTATTTTACAAAGTAATATATTTACTAAATAATTGTGGATTTTTATTACACAGATTGTTTTTCATGAAATTGTGAGTCTCTTAGCAATAATAATAATAATAATAATAATAATAATAATAATAATAATAATAATAATAATAACACTATTTCATAAGACAATACATTTAAAGTTTGGAAACTACCTATTCATGTATTACTCGCTATAAATATAATGCACAAACACAAACATAAAATTCTCCACCTTATCTAGAAACTGGTTCAGCAAATGAAGCTGTAATGATGAAACAGGCCAGGATTGGAAAGCACGCTACATTAACGGCCCCTGAAATTCACGCACGAGGAGCAATTACGACAATCGATTACGCGTAATAACAGTTTATTACCGGCAGCCAAAAATTATTAGTTACTATTACCTTACATAATTTCGAATGGCAGAAAACAGATGTTCGTCCGTAATGGCGTTTGACATTTGACTTCACAACCCAGAGTTTTGTAATACACGGAAATAAAGCGGTGGACAGATCGTTGGGTGTTATTACGAATTATGTGAACTAAAGATAAAGATACTAGACTCTATATTAAAGCATAGATAGCTAATGGGTCTGCTCTTCTGATAAGGTAGCTTTTCACTTTTAGTTCAGATATATCTATTTTCCCTACTCTAGCTGGACAAAGTGAATTAGAAGGAACTGAACTGCATTAAACTAAAATAAATAGCACGTTAATGCTTATATGTAACGCTGTGTTTGAATAAGTTCTCTCTCTCTCTCTCTCTCTCTCTCTCTCTCTCTCTCTCTCTCTCTCTACTCTCTCTCTCTCTCTCTCTCTTATTTTATATATATATACATGCATATATACATAACCATATATATATATATATATATATATATATATATATATATATATATATATATATATATATATATATATATATATATATATATATATATATACATATACATATATGTGAGTGTGTGCAAATGAAGGCAGACAACACAAGTCAAATAACTCAGAACGACTATTTAATCAGACTTAACATCAAATTACTGGTGTCGCAACAACAGAGGTCATCGACATCGAAAAAAAATACGTGAACAAAAAATTTTCTTTTACATTTTTGCTTTTACAGAGACAAAATTGCATACTCCTTTTATATTACAGCTAACAGCCGAGAGGGCAGTAATTGCGAATCTCTGAATTAAAGCAATCAAAAACCTCCATTACGAGTCATCAAGGCATTTAAGGCTGTAATTTACTGAGAAGATCTTATACATAACAGCCACCCACATTCGAAGCTCTCTTTGTCTAGGGGTTGTGATGCTTTCACCCCCAGCGATGGGACTGGGTTGCTCTGTAAACGAGGGTAAGGAAGGACTTCAAGGAAACTTCTTTGGCATCCATGTGCCTGGAGGCTGGACAATTGTGGTTGGTTGTAGTTCGCGTGGAGAGGGCTGTGGGCGTAGTGTTCTCATCCCATAACGCATAAAATGCCTCTCTCTCTCTCTCTCTCTCTCTCTCTCTCTCTCTCTCTCTCTCTCTCTCTCTCTCTATATATATATATATATATATATATATATATATATATATATATATATATATATATATACATATATATTTATATATAAATATATATATATATGATATAATATAATATATACATATATAGCTATATATACATATATATTTATATATAAATATATTTTATATATAAATATATATATATATATATATATATATATATATATATATATATATATATATATATATATATATATATATGTATGTATGTATGTATGTATGTATGTATATATGTATATATATATATATATATATATATATATATATATATATATATATATATATATATATATATATATATATATATATATATAGAGAGAGAGAGAGAGAGAGAGAGAGAGAGAGAGAGAGAGAGAGAGAGAGAGAGAGAGCCCGCAAGGAATCTTAAATTGCCATTGACCAAACCCACTTATACAAAAAATAATTCCCAGAATTAATGTTAAAGGAAAATAAACTGCCGCACAGAATTTATCCCTACAGAACTAATTTAATCCGTGAGATCACATCCATTTTTAAATACTGGGTAAACTTGTTCATATTTATTCTTCGCTTCATTCTAAAAAGATAAATAAAACTGTCAAATTGAAACAATATTATACAAAGACTTGCACACGTCTAAGTTTATGATTTATTTATTTTGTCTCTGCCTAAGGTCTCTAGCTGAAAATTAATTGCACGTTGTTATTATTATTATTATTATTATTATTATTATTATTATTATTATTATTATTATTATTATTCCAGCAACTGCTCGGTTATAGCCGATTACTATCTTTTATCTTTTAATCTCGTGTATTTAAATTGTGTTTTGCATAGTCTATACTTTGTATATTCCCTGTATATTGCCCCAGGCTGAAATAACGTAAATTATTATTATTATTATTATTATTATTATTATTATTATTATTATTATTATTATTATTATTATTATTATTATTATTATTTTATATACACAAATATCAAGTCACACGTATCGTTTTATATGACACTCACGATACCATTGGAATAAGTTAAATGGTAGGTGAATTTCTACATGTTTTGATTTTAATAATAGAAAAAAAAAGTGCTTCGTCCCAGGTAGGGGTTTTAAAACAATGTTTCTCTACGACAGTGAATTTCTACCTGTTTTGATTTTAAAAAAAAAAAAAAGTGCTTCGTCTTGGGTAAAGGTCTTACAAACAATGTTTTCCTACGACAGTTAATTTCTACCTGTTTTAATTTTAATAAAAAAGACAGGTGTGCACGTCCCAGGTAGGGTCTTAAAACAATGTTTTTCTACAACAGTGAATTTCTACGTGTGTTAATTCCAATAAAAAAACCAGGTGCTTCGTCCCAGGTATGGGCTTATAAACAATGTTTTTTTACAACAGTGAATTTCTATGTCTTAATTTCAATAAAAAAAAAAAGGTGTTTCGTCTCAGGTAAGGGTCTTACTAACAACGTTTTTCTACGACAGTGAACTTCTACCTGTTCATTAAACCCACCAAAAATACCATTCATTCAATAAAGAATCCTTAACAAGAACATGTTCCAGCCCCCTTTGTAGTGCAGCCGCTCTATATCCGAATATCTTCTGCACAAAGCCATTTAATACGCAATCTGACCGCTCAAGTGTGTGACGCCTGAATGAATGGGTGTCACAAACACGCGGTGCACCTTGCCTGTATACACCTCGCACGGGCGGCTCCTTGCTAATTGGAACAATTTGCCAACGATTCAGGGACAGGGAAACGAACTAGGGGGACGATCCAAGACAGTGATCCAGGGGACAATTCAGGGAAATGATCCAAGGGACAATTCAGGGAAACGATCCAGGGGCGATACAGAAAAACGATACAGGGGCGGTCCAGGGAAATGATCCAGGGGACGATCTACAGAAACGATCCAGGGGACAATTCAGGGAAACGACCCAGGGGGCGATCCAGGAAGACGATGTGGGGCCGATCCAGGAAATGATCTATGAGACGATCTATAGAAACGATCCAGGGAAATGATCCAGGAGACAATTCAGGGAAACAATCCAGGGAAACGATCCAATGGGCGATCCAAGAAAACAATTCAGGAAAACGACCTATGGGACGATCCAGGAAAACTTTCCAGGGAAACGATCCAGGAAAACCATCCTGGGGACAACTCAGGGAAACAATCCAAGGGGCGATCCAGGAAAACATTTCAGGGGAACGGTCTGGGCGACAATCCAGGAAAACATTTCAGGGAAACGATCCAGAGTAACGATCCAAGGAAAAGATCCATAGGAACGATCTAAGGAAACGATCCAGGAAAACAATTCTGGAAAACTATCAAGGAAAACGATCCACTGAAATGATCCATAGAAACGATCCAAAGAAACGATCCAAAGAAATGATCCACAGATGTGATCCAAGGTCGGCAAGTGAAGCGTGTAACGGACATGAGGCTTCTAGGGCTTCTATTATTATAAAAAATACAACAACTTCTTAAATATGGTTCAACAAAATATAAAAAAAAAATACCATACAGATAAATCTTAAGAACAAAAAAACATCTAAAATCCGATCACTTAAAAACCATATTATATAACATTTTCAACATTTTTCCACTTTTACAAATAAAAATTTAAACGCAGCTACATGAAAAACCATACAGAACAGTAATTATTATTATTATTATTTATTATTATTATTATTATTATTATTATTATTATTATTATTATTATTATTTTCACCTGCAAAATTTTAATAAGGCTGAGATATTTTCTAGTAAAAAAATTGTAACTGCAACTCTTAAGTAACTTATTCATATATATATATATATATATATATATATATATATATATATATATATATATATATATATATATATATATATATATATATTATAAAAGCTACAAACGTCCTTTAATATCCAATTCACTCTACCTCGGAAATAATATATTTTCATATATGTTACCGAAGGGGAATTTTTAGTTGATAATAAGTCCACCGTCCCGTGGGGTCGAACCAGCGACGGACGAGGAATCAGGACTACAGTGACGCACTAACGAAATCGGCCACAAGAGAGGTATAAGTGAATAACATCTCCCATCAACTCACCCGTCGAACTCAGGTGTTTTGCGTTTGGAGACGATATCCACCCACCTCCGCCATGTTGACCGTGTAGTGCGTTTGTTGCACGTAGCCATATTATGACTATTTATCACATCACCGTGATTCATATACAATCAGAAAGCTACAAACGTCCTTTAATATCCAATTCACTCTACCTCGGAAATAATATATTTTCATATATGTTACCGAAGGGGAATTTTTAGTTGATAATAAGTCCACCGTCCCGTAAATCGAACCAGCGACGGACGAGGAATCAGGACTACAGTGACGCACTAACGAAATCGGCCACAAGAGAGGTATAAGTGAATAACATCTCCCATCAACTCACCCGTCGAACTCAGGTGTTTTGCGTTTGGAGACGATATCCACCCACCTCTGCCATGTTGACCGTGTAGTGCGTTTGTCGACGTAGCCATATTATGACTATTTATCACATCACCGTGATTCATATACAATCAGAAAGCTACAAACGTCCTTTAATATCCAATTCACTCTACCTCGAAATAATATATTTTCATATATGTTACCGAAGGAATTTTAGTTGATAATAAGTCCACCGTCCCTGTGGGTCGAACCAGCGACGGACGAGGAATCAGGACTACAGTGACGCACTAACGAAATCGGCCACAAGAGAGGTATAAGTGAATAACATCTCCCATCAACTCACCCGTCGAACTCAGGTGTTTTGCGTTTGGAGACGATATCCACCACCTCCGCCATGTTGACGTGTAGTGGAGACCACATCACAATCAAAGTGATTCCACAATCGAAAGCTACAACGTCGTTAATATCCGATTCACTCTACCTTGAATAATATATTTTCATATATGTTACCGAAGGGGATTTTAGTTGATAATAAGTCCATGTTGACCGGAATCAATCAGGACTACAGTGACGTTTGTAGCGATTGTATATGAATCAAGATGGTATAAATGAATAACATCTCCCATCAACTCACCCGTCAACTGGCAGGTGTTTTGCGTTTTGGAGATCCACCCACCAAACGCAAAAACACCTGAGTTATGACTATTTATCACATCACCGTGATTCATATACAATCAGAAAGCTACAAACGTCCTTTAAATATCCGATTCACTCTACCTCGGAAATAATATATTTTCATATATGTTGGACGAAGGAATTTTTAGTTGATAATAAGTCCACCGTCCCGTGGGTCGAACCAAACGGACGAGGAATCAGGACTACAGGGTGGATATCACTAAACGCGAAACACGGCCACAAGAGGTATGGTGAATAACATCTCCCATACAACTCACCCGTCGAACTCAGGTGTTGATTCCTCGTCCGTCGCTGGTTCGACCTCCACGGACCTGGACTTATTATCAACTAAAATTCTCTGACGGCATATATGAAAATATATTATTTCCGAGGTAGAGTGAATTGATATTAAAGGACGTTTGTAGCTTTCGACTGTATATGAATCACGGTGATGTGATAAAAGTCATATATGCCACGTCTACAAACGCACTACACGGCCAACATGGCGGAGGTGGGTGGATATCGCCTCCAAAACGCAAAACACCTGAGTTCGACGGGTGAGTTGATGGGAGATGTTATTCACGATACCTCTCATGTGGCCGATTTCGTTAGTTGATAACTGTAGTCCTGATTCCTCGTCCGTCGCTGGTTCAACCGGACGGTGGACTTATTATCAACTAAAAATTCCTTCGTAACATATATGAAAATATATTATTTCCAAGGTAGAGTGAATTGGATATTAAAGGACGTTTGTAGCTTTCTGATTGTAGATGAATCACGGTGATGTGATAAATAGTCATAATATCTAAAGACAGATTTACAAAACGCACTACACGTCAACATGGCGGAGGTGGGTGGATATCGTCTCCAAACACAAAACACCTGAGTTCGACGGGTGAGTTGATGGGAGATGTTATTCACTTATACCTCTCTTGTGGCCTATTTCGTTAGTGCGTCACTGTAGTCCTGATTCCTCGTCCGTCGCTGGTTCGACCCCATGGACGGTGGACTTATTTATCAACTAAAATCACTTCGTAATATATGAAAATATAATTTCCGAAAGGTAGAGTGAATTGAATATTAAAGGACGTTTGTAGCTTTCTGATTGTATATGAATCACGGTGATGTGATAAATAGTCATAATATGGCTACGTGCGACAAACGCACTACACGGTCAACATGGCGGAGGTGGGTGGATATCGTCTCCAAACGCAAAACACCTGAGTTCGACGGGTGAGTTGATGGGAGATGTTATTCACTTATACCTCTCTTGTGGCCGATTTCGTTAGTGCGTCACTGTAGTCCTGATTCCTCGTCCGTCGCTGGTTCGACCCAACGGGACGGTGGACTTATTATCAACTAAAAATTCCCCTTCGGTAACATATATGAAAATATATTATTTCCGAGGTAGAGTGAATTGGATATTAAAGGACGTTTGTAGCTTTCTGATTGTATATGAATCACGGTGATGTGATAAATAGTCATATATATATATATATATATATATATATATATATATATATATATATATATATATATATATATATATATATTTATACAAGGAACTGGAATTGGAATATCAAATTTAGGCTAAAAGCCAAACACTGAGACATGGAGGTCATTCAGCGCTGAAAATAAAGTTGAAACAAATGTTATGAAAGAGTTCAGGAAAGCAAGACGGAAAAAAGAGAACATGAACGGAGTACAGTAAAAGAAATGAAAGGGGTTGCAGTAGCTAAGGGCCGAAGGGACGCTGCAAAGAACCTTAAGTAATGCCTACACACACAGCGTGAGGTGCACTGACAACAGTACCCCATACGTAGTCAAAATGCAAGACTACTAAAGCGATAACTATTATTCTATTGACCTTCACATAAATAAATAAAATTTTAAAAAATGAATACATAAAGATATATAAATAAATAAAATAAAAAGTACATAAAGATAAATAAAAAAATACATAAAGATAAATAAAAAAATACATAAAGATAAATAAAAAAATACATAAAGATAAATAAATAAATGAAATAAAAGTCTAAAAAATAAAAAAAAGGATCTATTTTATCTTTAGAGTCTCGTTAAAAGAAAAAAAAGTCTTCATTTCGCTTTCAACCTTATTGATATAATAGTCCTAATACCAGACACCCCTACCCTTCCCTCCCTTTCCTCTGGGTGTAGGGGAGAGAGAGAGGGGGGACGAGGGGTGTCCTTATCCTAAAAGATCCTATAACTAGGCGTTGTGTTACGACCAGACAATAAAACACCAACCCCAAAAAAAAAAAAAAAAAACAGGTTCGGCCTTTCGCTCGTCAAATGACTTTCGATTCTTCCTGACGCTTCTTGCCTTGTTTATTGTCCGCCCACTTTCGCTGTTTGACTCTCTCTCTCTCTCTCTCTCTCTCTCTCTCTCTCTCTCTCTCTCTCTCTCTCTCTCTTTTTCATTGGTTTTCTGTTTTCTCTCTGCCGATCTCATTTGCTGAGACTTTAATTTGTATTGATCTATTTTTTCTAATCTGTATTCCTGGTATTCATAGTTTCCAGTTTTATTTTTTTTTATTTCAGTCTTTTATTTTCGTAACTGTATAACATTAGATTTTTATGTAAGATTGCTAGTTACCATGATGATATATTCTTTCTCTCTCTCTCTGAATAATCACCCTCGCTATCTGATGAAGTTAGTTCTCTTTCGCTCTATTTCAGATGAATCTCTCTCTCTCTCTCTCTCTCTCTCTCTCTCTCTCTCTCTCTCTCTCTCTCTCTCTCTCTCTCTTCCAAATCATCCTCCTACCTTCTCCTTTTTCCTTTACAACTCGATGTATTAACTGGTGATTACTCGGGGCCGCCCTTGAGACTTACAAAGGTTTCATGATGATGATGATAGATAGAGAGAGAGAGAGAGAGAGAGAGAGAGAGAGAGAGAGAGAGAGAGAGAGAGAGAGAGAGAGAGAGATTCCTCAGAACCCAAGTATGTTGTTAAAGAGATTCTTTCGGGGCTTCCAATATACCTCAACGATCCACAAATTTGTGGAGAGGTTTTATTTACCCCGTTCTTTTATGGATAAATTAATTGTGTATTATTGATGCATAGTGTTTTTTATCATGACCACGAAAGGATGCAAGATAACCTCTTCCTTTATAGATAATTTAATTAGGTATTAATAATGCATAGTTTTTTATGCACAGTTTTTTTATGCACAGTTTTTCTAATCTTTTATCATGACCACGAAAGGATACAAGATAACCTCTTCCATTATAACGAAGTCATGTGGGTATTATTAATGCATACTTTTTTATGCATAGTTTTCTTTTTAATCTTGTATCATGGCCACATAAGGATACAAGATAACCTCTTCCTTTATAACAATTTAAATAAGTATTATTAACGCATACTTTTTTTATGCATAGTTTTTAAAATCTTGTAAGGATACAAGATAACCTCTTCCTTTAAAACTAATTTAATTAGGTATCATTAATGAATAGATTTTTATGCATATTTTTTTAAATTAAATGTTGCATTATCTTGTTTCTTTAGAAAAAAAATACCTCCTCCTTAATAACAATGTCATTATGTATTATTAATGCATAATCAGTCCGACACGGCCCCACCTGCGTGCATGCGCAAAGCATAACTATTTAAAAAGTTAAATAGGACAATTACAAAATTAAATAAGACAATTGCAAAATTTAATACGACAATTAACGCTGCAAAATTAAATACACAATTAACAGTTAAATAAGACAATTACAAAATCACATACGACAATTAAAACTTGAATGAGACAATTACAACATCAAATAAGACAATTATAAAATCAAACCAGACAACTACAAAATTAAATCAGAAAATTACAAATTTACCTTAGATTTAAGACGAGCAAATATGGCAGGTAGGTAGGTATTCAGCGTATACGGACATACGTCCACAAACACACACAAACACACACACACACAGACACAACTTCCCACGTACGCCAGACCAGAAACCCCATAAAGCAGGGCTGGGAAAACATTCCGACAATACTTTATGAGGGCAATAGCCATTAAAAGAGAGCTGTGACATACGATTCAGACGTCCGCCGGGCGATCTACCGAAGGAGAGAGAGAGAGAGAGAGAGAGAGAGAGAGAGAGAGAGAGAGAGAGAGAGAGAGAGAGAGAGAGAGAGAGATTATGCTCACGGGAGAAAGACGACCACTCAGACTACCTACCTGGAAGAGAGAGAGAGAGAGAGAGAGAGAGAGAGAGAGAGAGAGAGAGAGAGAGAGAGAGAGAGAGAGAGAGAGACGACTACTCAGGACTACTACCTGGACGAGAGAGAGAGAGAGAGAGAGAGAGAGAGAGAGAGAGAGAGAGAGAGAGAGAGAGAGAACTACTAAGGACTACCTACCTGGACGAGAGAGAGAGAGAGACAATTACTAAGAGAGACATTCCTGATTCACAAGGGAAATGAATTATTCAAGATACACGATGTATGATTACATTGCAGACAGAGCGTGATTCATAAATGATGCACGATGCAAGATTACACAGTAGACGGGGCGTGATTCATAAATGATGCACGATGTACGATTACATGGCATACGGGGCGTGATTCATAAATTATGCACGATGTACGATTACACAATAGACGGGGCGTGATTCATAAATGATGCACGATGTACGATTACACAGTAGACGGGGCGTGATTCATAAATGATGCACGATGTACGATTACACAGTAGACGGGGCGTGATTCATAAATGATGCACGATGTACGATTACATCGCAGACAGGGCGTGATTCATAAATGATGCACAATGTAAGATCACACAGTAGACGGGGCGTGATTCATAAATGATGCACGATGTACGATTACATTGCAGACGGGGCGTGATTCATATATGAAGCACGATGTACGATTACATACCAGACGGGGCATGATTCATAAATGATGCATGATTTAGAAGAGAGAGTAAAGAAATATAAAATTTACGCCAAAGGCCAAGCAGTGGAACCTACGAGGTCATTCGGCGCTGAAAGGGAAATTAAGAGTAAAAAGCTTTGAAAGGTGTAACAGGAAGAAAACGTTGCACTATGAAAAAACTGTTAGAAGAGAGGAGAAAGTAAGATGCAAGAAAGAGAATATGAACGGAGGTACAATGAAAGGAATGAATGGGGTTGCAGCTAGGGGCCTAAGGGACACTGCAAAGAACCTTATGTAATACCTTCAGTGCATTCAAGATTCAAGATACGCGATGTATGATTGCAGTGTAGAATGAATTTGAATGAGAATGAATGTGTGTGTGTGTGTGTGTGTGTCTCAGAGAATTTCCATGTCACGATTCAGGGAAATCCATGACGACATACTACAATGACACTGGAAGAGCCGAAGAGGAGATTTTGTATTGCTGGCAAAAATTCTTAAAAGTAAGAATGGCATGTAACAAAGAATGTATAAATAAATCACGAAAATATGGAACGTGATGAATATATAAATAGCGGCAATGCCAAGAAGGGAAGGGAAACGACGGAGTGGTGCTAGGCCTTTCGATTTACTGTCCTTTACTTGGCAGACTGATAGAAATATAGACATAAGTTTACAAAGAAAGCTCGTATAAATGACAGATGGAGATTATGGAGGAAAACATGTACCTGAAATCCAGCACAGTTGAAGAATTAGCAGACCTACCAAAACGGTTAAATGTTTTGGTAGGTCTGCCAATTCTTCAACTGTGTTGGATTCCAGGTATATATTTTCATTTACCATCTGTCGTTTATACGACCTTTCTTTGTAAATTTATTTTTATATTCCTATCAGTCTGCTTAGTAAAGGACAGTATGTCGAAAGGCCTAGCACTACTCCGTCGTTTCTCTTTCCTTCGTGGCATTGCCTTTATTTATAGAACAAAGAATTTATGGAAGCGTTTCCAAACGATTCTGACAAAGGTAACGGTAGTTGAACGGTCATTCAGTAGTGAGTTATTAATAGATTTTTCCAGGAAGAGGCACCAAAATAAAGATGGTGACAAACTAGTGATAAATTATTGACGTATATTTTAACGAAAAAAAATTAACAAGAAATCAGCCCAGAGTTGTTGACACTGCCACGTAACAATTTTGAAAAGAATTGCCAATGTTTTCTAAAATGGTTACGAATGTAAAGGAAAATAAATGTTTGAAAAAAAAGGAAAATAAATGTTTGAAAAAAAAGAAGTTTATGAACGACAAAGAATGTTGAAAAATTAGACAAAAAAATAAATGTTTGAATAAACAAGAAGTTTATGAACGACAAAGAATGTTAAAAAAATTAAACTAAAAAAAAAAAGTTTGATAAACAAGAAGTTTATGAACGACAGTGAATGTTGAAAAAATTACACTAAAATATAAATGTTTGAAAAACAGAAAGTTCATGAACTACAAGGAATGTCTGAAAAAATTAACTAAAAGAATAAATGTTTGAAAATAAGTTTATGGACGACAAAGAATGTTGAAAAAATTAAATTAAAAAATAAATGTTTGAAAACAAGAAGTTTATGAACGGCAAAGAAGGTTGAAAAAAAAATTTTGAAAAACAAGAAATTTATGAACGACAAAGAATGTTGAAAAATTTTTTTTAAAGAAGTTTGAAAAACAAGAAGTTTATGAACGACAAAGGATGTTGAAAACATTAAACTAAAAAAATAAATGTTTGAAAAACAAGAAGTTTAAGAACTGCAAGGAATGTCTGAACAAATTAAACTCATCATATGATCATGCATACTTTTAAAAACCACTCGCATCAAAGTACGAGAAAATATACTAAAAATGCAACTGTTCCACGTGGAACTAAGAGCTCAATAAAAAAAAATCCATCAATCTTCAAATAGCCCCCACCCCGCCCCCCGAAGCCCCCTCCCCACAAAAAAGCCAGATCTTGTCCCCCGAGGAGCCAACTTTAAAAAGGGGTAAGTAGCCTGAGATACCCACAAGGACTGCTAATGATTAGAAAGCGCCTGGGAAGCATTTACAAGGAAGATATGAAGTCCATTAAGAAGTTCCAAGAAGTAGTTCCGAGTAGTTTCTTTTCTCTCTCTCTCTCTCTCTCTCTCTCTCTCTCTCTCTCTCTCTCTCTCTCTCTCTCTCTCTCTCTCTCTCTCTCTCTCTCCAAGGATCACCATGTAACTAGGGCTGACTGGCTCTCTCACAAGGACTGGACTATACTCCTATCCGGAGACTTTAACTTTCCTTTTGTAGAATGAAAAGAACGAATAGAAGACTGTGGTTGTATTTATACATATAAAAAAGAGAGCAATAGTAGTGCAGAAGATAAGAGGCAATTTGAAAAGCTATTAGATATGCTACTAGAACATAACATTCAGCAAATAAATCACCTACCAACAAGAAAGGATAATATTTTAGACCTAGTATTTGTGAATGAGGTGAACTATGTTAAAGAAATAATAGTATATAACACGAGTATTTCGGACCATAATGTCATAGAACTAACAGTCCGTTCCAGAACACACGAAAACAGAGAAAAGCAAGAGACGAAAAAATGGGAAGGATATGGAAAATACAATTTCTATAGTAAGAATATAAATTGGTCAAAAATAAATGAAGAATTAAACAAAGAATGGGAAAACATATTTGTAAGTGATGATATACAGGTAAATACTGATATACTATATAAAATATTAGAGGAAATAGTGGAAAAATATATACCAAAGAAAAAAAGTAAACATCAGTCACGAATTCCAAGAGACAGAAGGATCTTGTTCCAGAAAATCAGAAAGTGGAAAAAAGGTCTTGAAAAGAAAAGAATGCATGGAAAGTGATGGAACTAAAAAGTAAGACAGAAAATGCAAAACAAAAGATTATACAATCAAAAGAAAATGAAAAATGGAACCTAGAAGAAAAGACACTACACAATATCAAGCAAAACCCTAAAATTTTTTATTCATATGCAAAAAAGATGAATAAAATAAGAGTAGAAATAGGCCCTCTAAGAATTGCAGGGCGATTAACGAATGAAAAAAAGGAAATATGTAACATATTAGCAGAAAGATATAAGAGTGAATTTACACCTAGAATTGACAATGAAGATAATGATACAGAAATAAGAGATGAAAATATTGAATACTTATCAGATATAGATATTACAGAAGCCGATATTGTGCAGGCTATTAATGAAATTGAAAATGGATCAGCAGCAGGACCAGATGGAGTACCTGCCATATTGTTAAAGAAAGTGGTTCATTCAATCGCAAAGCCGCTAGCAATATTATTAAGACAAAGTATAGATACAGGCAAGATTTATGATGAGCATAAATTAGCATATATTACTCCTACTTTCAAAAGTGGTTCAAGACTAGAGGCAAGTAATTATAGGCCTGTGAGTCTGACATCTCATATTATGAAAGTATATGAAAGGGTAATGAAAAAAATATAATGAAACATTTAATGAAAAATAGATTGTTCAATATAGGACAACATGGTTTTGTACCGGAAAAAGTACACAAACCCAACTGTTAGTCCACCATGAAAGCATATATAAAAATATGATAAATGAAAAAGATACAGATGTGGTTTACCTAGACTTTGCAAAAGCTTTTGACAAGGTAGATCATAATATATTAGCGAAAAAATTAGAAAACATAACATTGTTGACAAAGTAGGAAGATGGATAAAAGAATTTTTGCAAAACAGAAAACAGATAGTGATTGCAAACGATGAGAAATCGGATGAAGCTACGGTAATATCCGATGTACCACAAGGTACGGTGCTAGCTGCATTGCTGTTTGTGATTATGATTGCCGACATAGACAGTAATGTTAAGGACTCAGTAGTAAGAAGTTTCGCAGATGACATAAGAATAAGTAGAGAAATTGCTTGTGATGAAGATAGGAACTCGCTACAAAGAGACCTAAACAAAATATATAAATGGGCAGAGATAAATAGGATGGTATTTAACTCTGATAAATTTGAATCAATGAACTATGGTGATAAAGTAGGAATGCTATATGCATATAAAGGACCTAATAATGAGACAATCACAAACAAGGAAGCAGTTAAAGACCTTGGTGTGATGTTGAATACGAATATGTTATGCAATGATCAAATAGCAATTCTATTGGCAAAATGCAAAGTAAAAATGGGAATGTTGTTCCGCACTTCAAAACAAGAAAAGCTGAACACATGATTATGCTTTATAAAACGTACGTACGTAGTCCACTTGAATATTGCAATATAATATGGTACCCACACTACCAAAAGGATATTGCACAAATAGAGAGTGTACAAAGGTCATTTACAGCTAGAATAGAAGAAGTTAAGGACCTTGACTACTGGGAAAGACAACAATTCTTAAATGTATATAGTCTTGAAAGGAGAAGAGAACGCTACATGGTAATTCAAGCATGGAAACAGATAGAAGGAATTACCGAAAACATCATGGAACTAAAAATATCAAAAAGAGCAAGCAGAGATAGATTAATAGTGCCAAAAACTATACCAGGAAAACTAAGGAAAGCACACAGGACATTAATCCACCACGCACCAGCATCGATACTGCAGCGTCTATTCAATGCGCTACCAGCTCATCTGAGGAACATAACAGGAGTGAGCGTAGATGTGTTTAAGAATAAGTTCGACAAATACCTAAGATGCATCCCAGACCATCCAAGACTGGAAGATGCAAAATATACCGGAAGATGCGTTAGCAATTCTCTGGTGGACATCAAAGATGCCTCACACTGAGGGACCTGGGGCAACCCGAACGAACTCTAAGGTCTGTAAGGTAAGGTAAGGTCTCTCTCGCCAAGGGTCACCCTGTAACTAGGATTCTCTCTCTCTCTCTCTCTCTCTCTCTCTCTCTCTCTCTCTCTCTCTCTCTCTCTTGCCAAGGGTCACCCTGTAACTAGGACTCTCTCTCTCTCTCTCTCTCTCTCTCTCTCTCTCTCTCTCTCTCTCTCTCTCTCTCTCTCTCTCTCTCTCTCTCGTCTATCAAAGAGGAAAGGCATCTTCGCACAAAGACACTCGATGCATTGTGCTTGCAAAGGCAATGCTGATACGCCGAAGCAAACATCATAGAGTGTATTAAATTACGAGCGATAATGCATTGCTTGGGCTTCGACCCACGCTCTCTCAGTACGGAGCAAGTTAACTGTATTCTAATTCAGTTATAACATCTGCAAGTATGAGTGTTACATCCAGCATTAAGCCGTCTGGCCTTAAATGGGCTGCCATGAGAGAGAGAGAGAGAGAGAGAGAGAGAGAGAGAGAGAGAGAGAGAGAGAGAGAGAGAGAGAGAGAAATATATATATATGACTATTTATCACATCACCGTGATTCATATACAATCAGAAAGCTACAAACGTCCTTTAATATCAATTCACTCTACCTCTATAATATATATATATATATATTGATAATATCCACCGTCCGTGGGATCGAACCAGCGATCAGGACTATACACACTAACCAGTATATATATATATATATATATATATATATATATATAGATATATAGATAGATAGATAGATAGATAGATAGATAGATAGATAGATAGATAGATAGATAGATAGATAGATAGATAGTAGATAGAGATGGATGGATAGAAAGACTGAAAGATTTCACCAGAGAGAGAGAGAGAAAGAGAGAGAGAGAAAAAGAAAGAGAGAAGAGAGAATCATGAAACATATACTCGTATATAGATAGATAGATAAATAGATAGATATGTGAGAAGACAGACAGATATTCACGAGAGAGAGAGAGAGAGAGAGAGAGAGAGAGAGAGAGAGAGAGAGAGAGAGAACTGATTTTGAAAACTATGAACTTCGAGGAACTACTATACAACTGAAAAACGGCATAATGGAATTTCAGTATAGCTTTAACACTCACAAGGAATGAAATAAAACCGATTTACTTCACACTGTGAAAACTGTTTTCTCAGACCATCTTCGAAAATGTTTTATAACAATAAGGTATGTGTGTGTGTTCATGACATGAACATATTTAAAGCTGCTGTCAAATCTGAAGAAAACAATGGAAATAAAAAATAGAGTTATCTCCATGAGCTCTGATATTATTTTTATTTTGTACAAAATCCACAATAATATAACAATGGTAGAATGTGAGACTTTATAAAAATGTATAAGAAGCTTTCGAACCCTATTTTGGGTTCATCTTCAGTTCAACAGAAGATGAACCCAGGATAGGATTCGAAAGCTTTTTATACATTTCTATAAAGTCTCACATTCTACCATTGATATATTATTGTGGACCTTATACAAAGTTACTCCTGTTCTCGGCAGTGAGAGTTCTACACATTATTATTATTATTATTATTATTATTATTATTATTATTATTATTATTATTATTATTATTATTATTATTATTATTATTATTATTATTATTATTATTATTATTCAGAAGATGAAACCTATTCATACGGAACAAGCCCACCACAGGGGCCACTGATTTGAAATTCCAGCTTCCGATGAATTTTAAGGTGTTCATTAGGAAGAAGTAAGAGGAGGTGAAGGTAAATACAGAAAGAAGAGATCCCACTTATTATACAATAAAAAATAAATTAATCAGTTAACAAACTGATAAAAATATATTAAAAAGCATGGATATGGTGAAAATGTATGTCATAATAGGCAGAGTTTCCTGATACTATAAGATACATTCTTTAATATATTAACCTAATTAGCATTTTAATTTCTCAGGTGACTCAGAAGTGAGAGAAGATGTAAAAGGTGAGAAAATAAAAACAAAACGAAATATAATCTACGCAAATACACCACTTATATCTCTCACAAGGCCTAATGATGATACGCACGCAATAAAAAACATCAAACAAAAAATCTAAGATGCCTAACAAACAAAATATAATCTGAACCAAATACCCGACCTTTATCTCCCACAAGACCTAAAGATGACACGCCCACAATCGAAAAAAAATAACAAAAATAAAAAGCAACAAAAAACTACTGAGATCTGTGGACATTATACACCAGCCAGACGAGCTGTTGTTGGTTGTATAGGCTTACGCTATATGGGCCGGCAATAAACGGAAATAAATGGGATAAACACCTTGTTTCTCTTGCCCCCTCGGCCTAATCTCCAGAGGAAATTCTTGGCAGAACATTAAGGGAGAATATGGGGACCCGGATAACATTCAAAAGTATCCGGAGTGGTCCACAGGAATGAGCTGATATAGAGATTTAACTCGCTTTCATCAAGGGGATGATCACGCTTAAGCGTTGAGAGAGAGAGAGAGAGAGAGAGAGAGAGAGAGAGAGAGAGAGAGAGAGACTTCACGTGTCTTTAAAAAGATTCTGGACAATTTTTCATAAAGCCAAAACTCGGGTGATTTAGGGCACCAGAGAGAGAGAGAGAGAGAGAGAGAGAGAGAGAGAGAGAGAGAGAGAGAGAGAGAGAGCGTGGCTGCTAAAGATATCGTAATCAGACGTGGTTTTAGTTACTCGAGTAAGAAATTAATGTTTGTATTATAAGGAATTACTCTTCAATTTCCACTGAGGTACAAAGCGCTTCCTCCATTTATATATGTATGTATGTAATATATACTGTATGTATACATATATATATATATACACACACATATATATACACACACTCACACACACATGAAACCCGAAAAGAAATAAAGAGAACGAACCACCAGATTCCTCTCTGGCAGCCGAGACATAAACTTAAAAGAGAGAGAGAGAGAGAGAGAGAGAGAGAGAGAGAGAGAGAGAGAGAGAGAGAGAGAGAGTTAGTTCTTCGGCGTAGGCCGACGGAGGTAGGTAGCACTAGGCTTAAGGTGACTTGCATTCCTCGACACATACTTGTAGAGGGGCAGCGCGAGCCTCAAAAACTCCCAAGTATGTTTACTCAAAAATACGTCAAGGCTTCTTAAGACTCGCCTCTTACAAGGATATTCAGCCTCACACGAGACTCTTAAATAAAAACGTTCACGAGAGAGAGAGAGAGAGAGAGAGAGAGAGAGAGAGAGAGAGAGAGAGAGAGAGAGAGAGACTCTTCACGTGTCTTTAAAAAGAGAGCCTGGCCAATTTTTTAAAAAGCCAAAACCCGGGTAATTTAGGGCACCAGAGAGAGAGAGAGAGAGAGAGAGAGAGAGAGAGAGAGAGAGAGAGAGAGAGAGAGAGAGAGAGAGAGAGGAGACTCTTCACGTGTCTTTAACAAGAGAGCCTGCCCAATTTTTCAAAAAGCCAAAACCCGGGTAATTTAGGGCATCAGAGAGAGAGAGAGAGAGAGAGAGAGAGAGAGAGAGAGAGAGAGAGAGAGAGAGAGAGAGAGAGAGAGAGAGAGAGATTGTTTGTCTTCACGTGTCTTTAAAAAGAGATTCTAGACAATTTTTCATAAAGCCAAAAACCGGGTAATTTAGGGCACGAGAGAGAGAGAGAGAGAGAGAGAGAGAGAGAGAGAGAGAGAGAGAGAGAGAGAGAGAGAGAGAGAGACTCTTCACGTGTCTTTAAAAGAGAGTCTGCCCAACTTTTCATAAGGCCAAAACTCTGGTAATTTAGAGAGAGAGAGAGAGAGAGAGAGAGAGAGAGAGAGAGAGAGAGAGAGAGAGAGAGAGACTCTTCAAAGACGTGTCTTTAAAAAGAGAGTCTGTCCAATTTTTCATAGGGCGAAAACTCGGGTGATTTAGGGTACCCGGGGAGGGAGTTCATTAATATAAGACCTTCTTCCTTCCTTCCCCCTTCTGACAAATACTGCCAAACTACACGTGGCGCATTCCGGTTTGTCGTCGGAGCTGATTTTCGACAGAATCGAAGGGGAGAGAGAGAGAGAGAGAGAGAGAGAGAGAGAGAGAGAGAGAGAGAGAGAGAGAGAGAGAGAGAGAGAGAGAGAGTGCAAAATCTCACGAAATAATCAGACTTTACTCAATTTCCCGGTAAAGATTAAACAATAATCCTTAATGTTTAAATCATTTTATTCACTCATTATTATTATTATTATTATTATTATTATTATTATTATTATTATTATTATTATTATTATTATTATTATTAGGATATACCCCTACAGGGGTCACGGACTTGAAATTCAAGCTTCCAAAGAATATTATGTTCATTCCAAAGAAGTTACAGAAGGTAATGGGAAATACAAAAGGAAGAGTATAGTTATTATAAAAAAAGATAAATAAATAAATCAATAGAAAAGTAGATAAAAATACAAATAAATCATTAAAACACAAGGCAGCAACAGAAGCAGACAAAGAAGAATAACATGACCCAGTAAATGAAGAACAGAGAAATTACAGGAACACCTTCACAGCAATTCAAGGTCTGCGATACAAGTTGAATAATGACGGCGTAATCCTACAATGTGACAGCAACAGAGAGAGAGAGAGAGAGAGAGAGAGTAACACTACTACTACAAATGTTTTCAGGTTGGAAGAAGCCTGGAATTTGCTCCAAAATTGTGGCTTCTAAAATAGGTAACGATATTTCAGAAAGTTTTTTTAAAATCATAGTATCTATCGTGACAATGATCTCATGTCACTCAGTCACTATAAATATTTCCAGTAAATGTAATGAAATGAATCCTTACACATATTTTCAGCATATGAAATTTATCCCGAAACAGATATTCAGCAAATTTAATGAAATTTTACTTACAAGATTTTCCTGAAAGGTGAAGAAATTAATCCTTAAAAGATTTTCATGAAATGTAGTGAAATATATACTTGAAAGAGTTTCATGAAATACGAGGAAGGAAGTCTTTATATAGATTTTCAGCATAGTAATGAAGTTTATACTAAAAAAGGTTTTCAGGAAATTATGAAATTTATACCCGAAAGATTTTCAGCAAATTATGAAATTTACACCTGAAAGATTTTCAGCAAATTATGAAATTTATACCTGAATGATTTTTATGAATATCATGAAATTTACACCTGAAAATTCTTCAGAAAATTATGAAATTTATACTTGCAAGATTTTCAGCAAATTATGAAATTTATACCTGAAAGATTTTCATCAAATTATGAAATTTATATCTGAAAGATTTTCAGCAAATTATGAAATTGATATCTGAAAGATTTTCAGCAAATTATGAAACTTATACTTGAATGACTTTCATGAAAATGTAATGAAATTTACCTTGAAATGTATTTCAAAAAATGCTTAGAAATTCACCCCAAAAAAAGTTTTCAGCTTAAATGGAATGAAATTTATAAGGAAAATATTCATCACTTTCTATCTTATGTTTAAAAACACACAAAAAGGGGATAACATTAGCATAACAAATAACAATATGAATAACAACTCAGAGTAACACCCTGAAATAAAACACACATACACACACACAAAACGATGACAGAAAAAGCATCTCCACTGAAAAAACACACATACGGAGGATAACACACATAAGGAGGATAACATTACCGTAGCAAATAACAAAATTTGAATAACACCAACTCTGAATATCACCCTTAAAAAGCAAACAACCACACACACACACACACACACACACACACACACACACACACACACACACACACAACAACACCAACAACAACAGAAAAAAAAGCTCCTCCATTGAAAAAACACACATAAGGAGGATAACATTACCCTGACAAATAGCAAAATTTTAATAACAACAAGTCAGAGTAACAACCTTAAAAAAAAGCGCACACACACAACACCGACAGAAAAAAAAGCTTCTCCACCGGGGTAGAAAAAAAAACAAAAGAAGACAAACTTAACCCAGAAGAGCTAATGAAGTTATGTCGTAAAACTTCGATGGTGAAGTCTCCCCTTAATGACCAAACTTGAGGGAAAATCTGCTCAAAACGAAAACACGAAAATTTCCCTCCCACGAAATTAACCTCCCACGAACCCGCGACATTTCCCTTCAACGAAATTTAACACCCACGAAATTTCCCTCCCACGAAATTTCCCTCCCAAGAAATTTCCTTCCCGCGAAATTTCCTCCCACGAAATTTCCTCCAGCGAAAATTCCTGCCCACTAAATTTCTCTCCCACGAAATTTCCCTCCAACGAAAATTCCCTCCGGCAAAATTTCCCTCCCACGAAATTTCCACCCCACGAAATTAACCTCCCATAGCAGCGAGAGTGTGTGCGCGACGCAGCGCTTACCTAGATTAGCTGATAATATGCAGGCGAACGCTAATATGTTTCCTCATCATTTATCATTCACGGTGGCTATGCCGTAATGCGTGAATGCATTATATAAAACTACTTAGTCAAGTGACGTTACCAGAATCTGCTAAACGATGGAGATTTAAAACGTAGGAGATTTTTATTTCCAAAAGATTGCTATCACTATCCCAAGTAAGTTTCACAGGAGAACTGAAAAAAACACGAATGCCAAAAGAAGTATATATGAATCAACACATTAATTGCCATCCAATTATATTTCAAATTATATATATATATATATATATATATATATATATATATATATATATATATGTGTGTGTGTGTGTGTGTGTGTGTGTGCGTGTGTGTTTGTGTCTGTGCATGTGGCAATGACTTCCATTCTGTCATATTTTTCCATCTCCTCAGCGTTTCCAAATTCCCGTGACAGTCACTTCCGTCTTCTCCATAACTTTTTTGCAAGTCCAATCCGCCGATGTATCTAGACTATGACTTGCGAGACTAATAATAGCGATAATAGTAGTAATAATAATAGTTCTAGCAGGAATATATCAGCGAGAATGGTCACAGATGTAGGAGGCGCTGGTTTCTCGTTCTGATTGCAAAAAAAAAAAAAAAAAAAAGCAAAAAATCCACAACCGTAACTTTCTGGTCACTGAACGGCGATACGGTTTTTTGGAGATGAAAATGAACGGTGCCTGTCCAACATTCCTGGAGGCGTATATATATACGCCTTTCTTTTAGAAATTATCTCTACGAATCGTCTCTCCGCGAGAATACTCGGTGGAATCACATAAAGAAACTTTTAGGATTTAAAACTGCAGTAGTTATTAATTAATCTAATAAATTCATTTCTGCCATTCGTAACAGAAACAAGTAAAAAATGCGCCGAAGTTTCTTCGGCGCAATCGCGTTTTCTGTACAGCCGCTACAGCGAATAACAAAGGCCACCGAAAATTGATCTGTCTTTCGGTGGTCTCTGTATAATGCTGTATGAGCCGCGACCCGTGAAACTTTAACCATGGCCCAGTGGTGGCCTATCCTATATCGCTGTAAAAAGAACGATTATGGCTAACTATAACCTTCAATAAAATAAAACTACTGGGGCTTTAGAGCTGCAATTTGGTATGTTTGATGATTGGAGGGTGGATGATAAAACATACCAATTTGCAGCCCTCGAGCCTCAATAATTTTTAAGATCTGAGGGGGAACAGAAAAAAGTGCGGATAGAATAAAGTGTGGACGGACAGACAAAGCCGGCACAACAGTTTTCTTTTTATATTTTATATTTTTGGGTGACGGAAACATTCAAAACACAACAAACTAGTAAGTCAGACTTTGCCCAGGCTGCTTATGGGTAGAATATTGAAATTTAAAAATATAACAAACCACTACAATTTTAGCTAATCAGAAGCAGTTCAATCGACTATTCTTTCAATTCATTCATATTACCGCAGATAGTTTATTAAAGTAATCATTGTAACACTATATTTTTTTTTTATTCTAGTCTCTCAACGATCTACAGTTTTTATTTTTTCTTAGTAGAAAAACGATAACGAAAATATCGTCTCCCTATAAACTGAGAGAGAGAGAGAGAGAGAGAGAGAGAGAGAGAGAGAGAGAGAGAGAGAGAGAGAGAGAGAGAGAGCATGTACTATAGGTTCACAAGGTGAGTATAACAACGATGAGAAATTCTTCCTTAAATATTTCCGCGGCTGTACGGCGCATACTTTCAGGGGACAAAAGGCATTACCATCACACCTTCCCCTTCCCCTTTCTATTTCCCCTACCCCTCCCGTCTCTCTTCCCTCTCCCCCTTCCTTTCTCTACCACCTCCCCTCCTCCTTCCTCTCTCTTCCCTACCCTGCACCTGCCCATTCCTCTCTCTCTCTCTCTTTCTCTCCTCCCTACCCTTCATTTCTCTTCCCCTACACTCCCCTGCCCTTCCCCTTCCCTTCCTCTGTCCCCTTTCACATCCTCTCCCCTGCCCCTCCCATTCCCCTCTCTGTCTCTCCCTGCCCCACCCTTCCCCTCTCTCTCCCCACTCCTCCCTACTCCTCCCCTTCCCCTCTTTCTCCACCTCCCCTCACCTTCCCCTCTATCTCCCTCCCATTCCCCACTCTCCCTCTTCCCCTCCCCTCTCTCTCCCCATCCCCTACTCTTCCCCTCTCTCTCCCCTCCCCTCTCTCTCCCCTCCCCTACTCTTCCCCTCTCTCCCCTTCCCAACCAGGTCCCCAAATGCTGACACTTCATGGGAAGAGAAATATAGCGTTCTTATTCAAACGAAAAGGCTGTAACCTAAACCTCCAATATATATATATATATATATATATATATATATATATATATATATATATATATATATATATATATATATATATATATATATATATATATTCTGAAACACGAGCGCGTGCGCACACGTAAAAGGAAAAAGGGGGAGGGCGGGGAGGGGGCTAACGAGATTTTTTGTTGTTGTTGGTCATTCGGAGGAAACCATCCAAATCCGCCGTGTTTAATCAAAAAGAAAGATGCAAGTGAACACGCCAGTCCACCAATAAACTTGCCCAGACCACGACTCGCGTTCCACAATATTCAATTCTTTAGGAATACGTATTTACTCTCTCTCTCTCTCTCTCTCTCTCTCTCTCTCTCTCTCTCTCTCTCTCTCTTTCGCTAGGGCTCCACTATATTCAGTGCTTTATATAGACATATCTA
>NC_089799.1:5757707-5762707 GCF_040412425.1 Macrobrachium rosenbergii
CAACAGCCATAAGAATCAGCGATACAACAATAAAAGAAACCAAAAGAAAAACTGATGAAACAATAAGCAATATGAAAGACAGAACGAAAAGACCCATACACTATTATAAAAGTTAAAGTAATGGCATCTTGCACACGTTGGGTTACTATTATTATTATTATTATTATTATTATTATTATTATTATTATTATTATTATTCAGATATGAACCCTATTCATCGCTAACAGGAGCTACTGACTTGAAATTCAAGAACATGGTGTCCATTAGAAAGAAATAAGAAGAGGTAAAGGAAAATACAGAAAGAAGAGATCTCACTTACTAAAAATCAAATAAGTTTTCAAATTAAAATAATAAAAAGGCCTTCAAGATTCTTGGTAAATATAACCTCATTAAAAATTATCACTTAAATGCCGTAAAAGGCTATTTGAACAGACATATAAAACTGCCTTAACAGAAAGAATTCTCGCCTTGCTTTACAAAGTTTGGAGAGAGAGAGAGAGAGAGAGAGAGAGAGAGAGAGAGAGAGAGAGAGAGAGAGAGAGAGAGAGTTCTTTGAAACCACAATATAGAGAGACATAAAACTGCCTTAACAGAAATAACTGTCGCCTTGCTTTCCAAAGGCGAGAGAGAGAGAGAGAGAGAGTTCTTCGAAACCACTATAAAGAGAGACATATAAAACTGCCTTAACAGAAACAACTGTCGCCTCGCTTTGCAAAGGGGGGAGAGAGAGAGAGAGAGAGAGAGAGAGAGAGAGAGAGAGAGAGAGAGAGAGAGAGAGAGAGAGAGAGAGTTCTTTGAAACCACTATAGAGAGACACATATAAAACTGCCTTATCAGAAACAACTGTCGCCTCGCTTTGCAAAGGAAGGAAGGAAGGGGAGAGAGAGAGAGAGAGAGAGAGAGAGAGAGAGAGAGAGAGAGAGAGAGAGAGAGAGAGAGAGAGAGAGATTCTTTGAAACCACTATAGAGAAATATATAAAACTGCCTTAACAGAAACAACTGTCGCCTCGCTTTGCAAAGGAAGGAAGGAGAGGAGAGAGAGAGAGAGAGAGAGAGAGAGAGAGAGAGAGAGAGAGAGAGAGAGAGAGAGAGAGAGAGAGATTCTTTGAAACCACTACTGAGAGAGACATAAAATTGCTTTAACAGAAATAACATAACTGTCGCCTTGTTTTACAACGTTTGGAGAGAGAGAGAGAGAGAGAGAGAGAGAGAGAGAGAGAGAGAGAGAGAGAGAGAGAGAGAGAGAGAGATTTTAAAACCACTATATAGAGAGACATATAAAACTGCCTTAACAGAAACAACTGTCGCCTTGCTTTGCAAAGAAGAGAGAGAGAGAGAGAGAGAGAGAGAGAGAGAGAGAGAGAGAGAGAGAGAGAGAGAGAGAGAGAGAAAGAAATTCTTTGAAACCACTATATAGATATATAAAACTGCCTTAACAGAAACAAATGCCGCCTTGCTTTGCAAAGTTTGGAGGAGAGAGAGAGAGAGAGAGAGAGAGAGAGAGAGAGAGAGAGAGAGAGAGAGAGAGAGAGAGACATTCCTTGAAACGACTGTATAGAGATTAACAGAATACAAGCAGCATCAGTCCTGTGTCTTCGTAGTAAATCTGAAACTGCTTTTCCCAAAACAACAGACCTGCTTTTCCCAATACAAAAGACACCAAACCCCCCACCTCCCTTCCCATAACCACTGATATCAGCAGTTTCTAATCACCAGACAATCGAAGAAGAAGAAGAAGAAGAGAGACGCCAAGTTTATCGCGATTAAAAACAAAGTCATTTCAACTTGAAATCAGATGAAAAGACGCCCACAAAGCAAAAGGAATGGCTCTCTCTCTCTCTCTCTCTCTCTCTCTCTCTCTCTCTCTCTCTCTGTGTGTGTGTGTGTGTGTGTGTGTGTGTGTGTGTGTGTGTCGAATGCTAGTGGAAATATACTCAGAAAAGAGCAAGTCCCAACTGCGAATTGAAATTCCTGTCAGCATTATTATTGCTGGATATGCTTGACTAAAAGACCAGAGTAAGCCTTTTGTATTATCCGAGAGAGAGAGAGAGAGAGAGAGAGAGAGAGAGAGAGAGAGAGAGAGAGAGAGAGAGAGAGAGAGAGAGAGGGGCCTTTTTTATATCTAATGATACGTGTGATTTTCACGCTCTCAATAATAATAAGCACCTAAGAATTTCACATCACAAAGAAAATATTCTGCCAATTTAAAGTCTTTGGAGGTTTTAGCGTTTTGTTCGAAAATTGTTATATTCATATAAAAAATAAATAAAGTTATGGAATTCTTATTGCTAGTTTTAAATCAAAAAAGGTCAGTGAACTTCCTGTCAGTTTATCAAATGTAAGAGAGTACAATGCTGAGAGTAGTTTATCAAATGTAAGAGAGTACAATGCTGAGAGTAGTTTATCAAATGTAAGAGATACAATATACAGTGTTGAGAGTAGTTTATCACATGTATCAAATGTAAGAGAATACAATGCTGAGAGTAGTTTATCAAATGTAAGAGAGTACAATGCTGAGAGTAGTTTATCAACTGTAAGAGAACACAATGCCGAGAGTAGTTTATCAAATATAAGAGATACATTGCTAAAAGTACTATATCACATGTATCAAATGTAAGAGAGTACAATGCTGAGAGTAGTTTATCAAATGTAAGAGAGTACAATGCTGAGAGTAGTTTATCAACTGTAAGAGAATACAATGCTGAGAGTAGTTTATCAAATGTAAGAGAGTAAATGCTGAGAGTAGTTTATCAACTGTAAGAGAGTACAATGCTGAGAGTAGTTTATCAACGGTAAGAGAGTACAATGCTGAGAGTACTTTATCAAATGTAAGAGAGTACAATGCTGAGAGTAGTTTATTAAATTTAAGAGCGTACAATGCCGAGAGTAGTTTACCAACTGTAAGAAAACACAATGCTGAGAGTAGTTTATCAAATGTAAGATAGTACAAAGCTGAGAGTAGTTTATCAACTGTAAAAGAGTAAAATACTGACAGTAGTTTATCAAATGTAGGATAGTACAATGCTGAGAGTAGTTTATCAAATGTAAGAGAGCACAATGCTGAGAGTAGTTTATCAAATGTAAGATAATACAATACTGACAGTAGTTATCAAATGTAAGATAGTACAATGCTGAGAGTAGTTTATCAAATGTAAGAGAGCACAATGCTGAGAGTAGTTTATCAAATGTAAGATAGTACAATCTGAGAGTATTTAAAAAAATGTAAGAGAGCACAATGCTGAGAGCAGGTTATCAACTGCAAGAGAGTGCAATGCTGTGAGAAGTAAGAACAGAATAACGGCCATCTGAATCTTGACTTCAGCCCAAGAAAGTCAAAATTAAAATTCACATTAAAAATTGCAAAACTTCAAGATGCAAACGAACAGAAATGTATCACATACGGCAACACTCCACAGTAACATCCAACTAAAGAAATGAATAGAAAAGAATATAGAATTTAAGCCAGAGGCCAAGCGCTGGGACCTGTGAGGTCATTCAGCGCTGAAGCGGATATTGACAGTAAGAAGGTTTGAAAGGTGTAAGGCAGTGATTCTCAAACTGGGTGCCGTGGCACCCCAGGGTGCCGCAAGGTTGTCATGAATTTTCTCTTGACTAGGTCATCTCATTGAACATTTATAAAAAAAAAAAAAAAAAGTTTGCAGAAGTCTTCATATAATCATTATCAGTGTGTCTAATTGTTTATCTAATTTTTCTGATATGCTCTTTGTTTGTACAGTACATTTCTGCATGTACGGTGTGCTGAATTTGGTTTGAGTATGGATAATAATTTTATTCATTAAATAAGAGGTTAAGTCTTGCGATATGGTGGGATGGTGAAGATGGGGTGCCACGGTAATGATTACATTAGTTAGGGTGCCATCACTAAAAAAAGATTGAGAACCACTGGTGTAAGGAATGAAAGGGGTTGCAGCTAGAGGCCTAAAAGGACGCTGCAAAGTTAACGCCTACAGTGCACCATGTGAGGTGCACTGACGGCACTACCTCCCTACCGGGACCTGGAGAAATATTCCATTCCTCTCATAACAGAAGACATTCAACCTGTTTTTCAACTGGAATCTCTCTCTCTCTCTCTCTCTCTCTCTCTCTCTCTCTCTCTCTCTCTCTCTCTCTCTCTCTTTGCTGGTCATTTGGGAATCGTGGCCAGCCCTACGAGAGCTGGTAGTCAGTGGTCTGGTTAAACTACTTTAATAATAATAATTTGGACATCGTAATCTCTCTCTCTCTCTCTGTCTCTGTCTCTCTCTCTGTCTCTCTCTCTCTCTCTCATCTGTTCATCTGGAAAACTTGAATCTCTCTCTCTCTCTCTCTCTCTCTCTCTCTCTCTCTCTCTCTCTCTCTCTCTCTCTCTCTCGCTTCTCCCTTCGACGCATTCGCCTTCCAATGTACCTTTCCATTAAGCACCAAAAGCATTTCTCGCCCTCAACAGCTATATAACCTTTCCGTGCGTCACGATGACACTCCAAAAGGCAAAGACCGTTTCTTCCCCACCCCATTTTTTTCCCCAATTTCACGCCCATTTTTTTCCAATTCACACCCCATTTTTTCCCGATTTCACATCCTGTTTTTTCCAATTCACGCCCTATTTTTTTCCAATTCACGATCCATTTTTTCACGATTCACAACCCATTTTTTCCGATTCACTGCCCATTTTTTCCTAATTCACACCCTATTTTTTTCCAATTCTCGACAGATTTTTTCAAAATTCACGACCAATTGTCTCCTAATTTACGCCCTATTTTTTCCTAATTCGCATCGTATTGTTTCCCAATTCACAACCCATTTATTCCCAATTCACAACCCATATATTCCCAATTCTCGCTCCATTTTTTCCAAATTCACACCCCATTTTTTCTCAATTCTCGCCCCATTTTTTCCAAATTCACCCACCATTTTCTCCAAATTCACACCCAATTTGTTCCAATTTCAAACCCCCTCCCTCTTTTTCCCCCAATTTCTCAGCCCTGCAAGAAAAAGAAAAA
>NC_089799.1:5767707-5770207 GCF_040412425.1 Macrobrachium rosenbergii
TCATTCGGGAGAAGCAGCAGTACATTACATACATTGACCTGCAGAAGAAGCAATTTATTTTAGCCTAGAGGGAAATGAAAATAAGGAGCGACATAGAAATAAAGTTCAGTAATAATAATAATAATAATATTAATAATAATAATATGTTCCAATTGAAAATAAGAAAGGCCTAGTATGTATATATATATATATATATATATATATATATATATATATATATATATATATATATATATATATATATATATGTTCAATTGAAAATAAGAAATGCCTAGTATATATATATATATATATATATATATATATATATATATATATATATATATATATATATATATATATATACATATATATATATATAACGTTAATTTAAATCACGATACTACCACACACATTAATTCTATCCAAGTGAAACTTCACAGTTGAAGAAGGGCATCGCTTAGTCTATCTGTCAGCAATTTATAAAAGAAAAAAAAAACACTCCTTCATTTCCACTGCTATCTCGTCCATTCCTTCACAAGCAAACTGCATTTGCTATAGAGATAATTGAGATAATTTCCAACAGATTTCTCTTGTCGAGGACAATGGAAAAACCTCGACGAGGCCGGAGGAAGAGAGGGAGAATCTTTCTATCTTCATTCTTCTTCAGAGTTTCAGGTTACAGTTGTGTCTTGCTTTGAACTGCAGTGCGCTTTCTCCTTGGCAAGGAGTGAAAGCCACAAGTCCTTGAGAAGAGATGCAATCTTTCTATTTTCCGTTCCGGGAGTTAAAATGCTGCGCTTGGCTTTTCAAATCCTTATGGAGAGATGCATAATTGAATACTCTCTCTTAGTAAGTATTATTATTATTATTATTATTATTATTATTATTATTATTATTATTATTATTATTAGGAGGAGGAGGAGGAGGAGGAGGAGGAGGAGGAGGAGGAGGAGGAGGAGGAGGAGGAGGAGGAGGAGGAGATAACGACTCAGTTAGCGTTGTTTTATTTTATTTTTATATACATATTTTTCTGATGAGCAGCTTAACAAAGCTTTTTTAATTGCTCATTAGTAAAGATGTGAGTGTGTATAGCCTATATAAGGAAAAATAGAAAAAAATTATACATACATAATATCTATCTATATAATAAATATTATGTATGTATGTATGTATGTATGTATGTATGTATGTATGTATGTATGTATGTATATATCTATTAATATATATATATATACAGTATATATATATATATATATATATATATATATATATATATATATATATATATATATATATATATATATATATATATATATATCTCAAAGCCAAGGACTCCGTTGCGTACACAAGACTTAGCGAAGAGAAAATAACATATCACTGAGTCAAGAAGTAGCACAGAATGAACAAAATTATATGTGCTCGATATATTTGGTATTTAGAATTCCTATTCAGTGAGCTCTCCAAACCTTACCAATTTGTCTGCATTGAAAGATTTCCGTGTTTAAACTACTGTGCATTTTCATGAGCTTTGTCATAACATTCAACCTGTATAAGGGTGCTGACACTGAAAGCTTACATTAGAAGACGTGTGAGAGTATTTTCCTACCCAGATTTAAAAATGGTGCATTTACTGTCGTTCCCGAATATTTCTGAGGGAACTTAAGAAAACATTCTATCAACTGTTATTTTTTCAACTTGAAGCTAAAAAGGAGAGAGAGAGAGAGAGAGAGAGAGAGAGAGAGAGAGAGAGAGAGAGAGAGAGAGAGAGAGAGAGAGAGACTTTCCTGTCACGACTTGTTCTTTTTACCTTACTAAAAGTGAAAATGTATTGAGATACTTGAAACTAGAAAGAATTCCCAGAGAGAGAGAGAGAGAGAGAGAGAGAGAGAGAGAGAGAGAGAGAGAGAGAGAGAGAAACTTTCAGGAAACGTATCTGAATCATTGATACTAGAATGAATTGAGAGAGAGAGAGAGAGAGAGAGAGAGAGTTCCTGTCACGACTTATTTTTTTCTACCTTTCTAAAAGTGAAAATGTATCGAAATACTTGAAACTAGGAAGAATTCCAACAGAGAGAGAGAGGGGGAGAGAGAGAGAGAAGAAACTTTCCTGTCACGACTCCATTTCCTGAAACGTGGATATCTCACGCGTATTGTACGCGATCATTTCGTCAGTCAGATCCCGTCGAACCGTTATCAGTAATGACAATTGCTTATTATGCAGCGGTAATAATGGTGCCATTACCGCCATGTCATTAGCGCCGAATTTCGAAGACCCCGCGATGGCAACACATGGCAGTCCACGTTGTTGCTCTAAGGTAAGGAAACAACAAGAGTATGTTGGTATGTTGTCAGCATATGTTGTTCGGATTGGCTGAGATAACCCTGATACATAAAACTGCTAATAATGGTGATTATAATAATGTTTATATCCAATAATGATAATAATAATGTGTAGTTTCAATAATGGCAATAATAATGTTTATTCAGTAATGACAATAATAATGTGTATGTTCTATTG
>NC_089799.1:5775207-5785207 GCF_040412425.1 Macrobrachium rosenbergii
ACCTATCTTCTAAAATCATAAAAAAAAATAGAATCTACCAAGAACTAAAAATTAGACGTAAAATGACGCGGAAAGAAATCATTTTTCGAGGGGAGAGGTTTTTCGAAAATTGGAAAGCTGAAGATTTTCTTTTAGTTTTTTTCTTTTTCTTTTTCAACGCTGTCACGGGTACATCTTCCTGAAACACGTACGCGTCAATTAAATCTTCCCGAAAGTTTTCCAGAAACTGTAACGTTCAGATAAAAGCGGCTAAGGGAGTTTTTATCTCTATTTTCAAGATATGACAAGTAAAAAATGTCCCAAAGTTTCTTCGGCGCAATCGAGTTTTCTGTACAACGCATAATACTGTCTGCAAGGTCCTTTAAATATCTAAGCTACGATCAGCCAACACTCAGTTCCTCCCCAGATGAGGTCAAGTCAATGGTGCGTCGGCGACGCCTCTGGAAAGCGCTGCCAGACGCACGATACATGGCTAAACTTAACCATAAATAAAATAATAACTACTGAGGCTGGAGGGTTGCAATTTGGTATGTTTGATGACTGGAGGTTGGATGATCAACATACAAGTTTGCAGCCTTCTAGCCCCAGTAGTTTTGGAGATCTGAGGGCGGACAGTAAAAGTGCGGACGGACAGACAAAGCCGGCACAACAGTTTTCTTTTACAGAAAACTAAAACAACCAACGCCAATACAACAATTATAACAGCTACTTTGTAACAACTCTACAGCCGTTATCCGTTATATTTATAACAGATATTTTAAAACTACTATATAACAGTCTTTAATGATGTATAATTCATATGTTAGCCGTATGTATATGAGAGAGAGAGAGAGAGAGAGAGAGAGAGAGAGAGAGAGAGAGAGAGAGAGAGAGAGAGAGAGAGAGAGAGATATTCCTAAAATTCTCTCTTTTTAGAACTCTCTTCTTCCCCGAGAGAGAGAGAGAGAGAGAGAGAGAGAGAGAGAGAGAGAGAGAGAGAGAGAGAGAGAGACCAGAAGCACACAGGATAAAGCCTTAAGCCCGGGACTTGATAGATGAGGTCCCTTCCCTCATTGACAACTTGGGCTAAACAACAGCTTCTTTGCCTTTATTCAATTTACAAAATGACAGGCCTTGCAGAAGAACTAAGAATTAAGTGTATGTATGTATGTATGTATGTATGTATGTTGTATGTATGTATGTATGTATGTATGTATGTATGTATGTATGTATACATTCATACATACATACGTACATATATATTATAATACATATATATATATATATATATATATATATATATATATATATATATATATATATATAATTACACATACATAATACATTAAATTATAAATTTACAAAACGGTGATCAGTCGGTTGCTCTGGATAGCAGTCACTACGAGGCTAAATACGAGTATATACAACATCATATCACTAACTCAAACATTTATATACATTCCAACTGACATGAAACCGGCAGGAAAAATATCTGCTCTCTCTCTCTCTCTCTCTCTCTCTCTCTCTCTCTCTCTCTCCTTGCCAAGAGATACGTCAAAGATATGTCAAACACATATTGGGCGATCAGCTCCTACTAACTGCAACATACGTAGGCTACTGAGCTATTGTTCCCAACTGAACACAGCGTGAACCTGACAGGTATTCGAATGGATTTTCTTTGACAGTGAGATCTGACGATAACTTATTTTAAAAGGAGGATTATGACACTATCATAATGTACTGGATAGAAAATAAAAGAAATGGAAATCTCAGATCTGACGATAAACTTACTTACAATGAGAACGATGACTTTAATAATAAAATTTCTTTGGAATAATGAAAGAGGAAATGAAAATCTCAGATCTGACGATAACTTACTTAAAAGGAGAATTACCGTTAGACTTTAATCATATAATTTCTTCGGAACAAGATGAAAGGAAAATGAAAATGTCCATTTTATTGTCATAATTACTTAGTTGGACTGAAGATGAACCCAGGATGAGAGTCGAAAGCTTTTTATACATTTTTATGAAGTCTCACATTTTACCACTGATACATTACAGTGGACCTTATACAAAATCTCCAGGTTTCTTAGATTATCTAAATGTTCCTGAAAATAAAAATAATTCTCATAAGAACAATTTTAACTATACCATCTCACTTAATCACTCATGAAAAATAAAATGTATTCTCACAAACGTAGGAGGTTTGAATTCCTATCTTAAACTTCTCCAGGTCTTACGGAAATAGTTTCATCATTTACTAAACAAGTGAATATTAACTGCAACACCCTCAAATACACACATACACACACACATATATATATGTGTGTGTGTGTCTATATAATGGAACCAATCAACGCATGAGGACGTGTTTCACAAAAATACCTTTCTGACTCACTTCTTTCATTTGAGAGATCTGAGTTCGACCCCACTGCGAGTCAGAAATTTACTTCTGTGAAATATTTATATATATATATATATATATATATATATATATATATATATATATATATATATATATATATATATATATATGTGTGTGTGTGTGTGTGTGTGTGTGTGTGTGTGTGTTTTAAAAATCACAGTAGATGCACATGACCAGTATATAAGCGAATCCCACAGGAAAAATAATATATATATACACACACACACACACACACACACACACACATATATATATATATATATATATATATATATATATATATATATATATATATATATATATATATATATATATATATATATATATATATATATATATATATATAATAATTCTCTTTCCTCCATAAATAATTCTCTTTCTCCCTACACTCTTCCATCCAAAAAGCCATCATCATCAACAAACCACATAACAATGCAACAAAGCTTTCGGCTCCCCCCCACCCCCAAAAGAAGAACATTCTTCCTTACCCTATTTACGGCCAGCAAATCGCGTGCACTTTACACGACCTCACTCCCAATTGTACTCCTCCGGAAAACGGCTGAGGAAAGCAAAGGACCATTTATCCGCGTCACAGCAAGACCCAGCGCAGACAACGGAATGGAACGAGGAGGGAAATGGAGACCTTATTGCAATACAGTGACGATGCAACAGGTCCGTTAAACCACAAGGGTGGCCTTCTCCTCCTCCTTCACAGACATCATCAGACATCAGCAGACATCATCGACTGCTGGTGGCATTCCCCAGTAATGGCACACAGAGACAGTCGACCGTTTTGTGTAAGACTGGCTCTTCGAGGAATGAGGCGCTTTGGTGGAAAAGTCAGCTGGAGACGAAACATTTTTGGACATTTTTAAATTTTTTTTAAAATTAGCTAGAGACAAAACCTTTTGGGACATTATTTTTTATGAAAAATTAGCTGGAGTTAAAACCTTTTTGGGCAATTTTTTTTTTTTTTTGAAGTCAGCTGGAGACGAAACCTTTTTGGAATTTTTTTTTTAAATTAGCTGGAGACAAAACCTTTTTGGACATTTTTCCTGAAAATTAGCTGGAAGCAAAACCTTTTGGACAATTTTTTTCTGAAAAAATTAGCTGGAGGCAAAACCTTTTTGGACAATTTTTTTTTTTTTTTTTTTTGGGGAAGTCAGCTGGAGACGAAACCTTTTTGGAAATTTTTTATTTTTTTTTTTTTAAATTAGCTGGAGACAAAACCTTTTTGGACATTTTTTTCTGAAAAATTAGCTGGAAGCAAAACCTTTTTGGACAATTTTTTTCTGAAAAATTAGCTGGAGGCAAAACCTTTTTGGACAATTTTTTTTATTTGGGGGAGTCAGCTGGAGACGAAACCTTTTTGGAATTTTTTTTTAATTAGCTGGAGACAAAATCTTTTTGGATATTTTTTTTCTGAAAAATTAGCTGGAAGCAAAACCTTTTTGGACAATTTTTTTTCTGAAAAATTAGCTGGAGGCAAAACCTATTTGGACAATTTCTTTTTTTGTGGGGGGGAAGTCAGCTGGAGACGAAACCTTTTTGGAATTTTTTTTTTTTTAATTAGCTGGAGACAACCTTTTTGGACAATTTTTTTTTCTGAAAAATTAGCTGGAGGCATAACCTTTTCGGACAATATTTTTTTCTGAAAAATTAGCTGGAGGCAAAACCTTTTTGGACAATTTTTTTTTTTTTTTGGGGAAGGTCAGCTGGAGACGAAACTTTTTGGAAATTTTTTATTTTTTTTGGAAAAGTCAGCTGGAGACGAAACCTTTTTGGACAATTTTTTTTTTTTTTAATTAGCTGGAGACGAAACACTGGAAAACACTTTGCAAAAGTTAGCTGCAGACAATTGGGAAAATTAGCTGGAGACGGAACACTTGAAAAATTAGCTGGAGAACAAAACACGGGAAAAATTAGCTGGTGACAAAAACCTATGGAAAAATTAGCTTGAGATGAGCTATTCATGGAAAAATTAGCTGGAGAACAAAACATGGGAAAAATTAGCTGGTGACAAAAAGCTATGGAAAAATGAGCTTGAGATGAGCTATTCATGGAAAAATTAGCTGAAGACGAAACGTTTCGGAAAATTAGCTGGAGAAAATGTACTAAATTTACTGAAAACTTCACGAATCAAATTCCTTCAGTGCAAAACAAGGCTGTTCATTTGATTCCAGAAGTTAGTAGCGCACTGTCAATTGGTACAAAAATACATAAATAAATAAACAAATAAGTAAAATGCCACAGTAATGTATATGAACGATTGTATTTTTCCAAAATACGAAAGAAGTTTTTTTAACCGCTTTTCTTGTATTTTGGACAAATATAATCGCTCAAATACATTAGTGTGGATTTTTACTTATTTCTGGTCACATTATAGTGATACACCAAAGATAAGTGTATAAACAAAAGTACCAAAGTTAACGTGAATTTACTTGAAATGCCAAGGACTTTTCGTTAGTACGTCAGTTCAAAATTATCACCTTCAAGGCTACTTACAAAATAAAAAAAAAAAAACACAAAACACGGTCTAATGTGGTACAAACATCAAAACATTCCTTTCCTTTTTGACGTATCGAAATACAAAAGACCCATTAACATTTTGGTTGCATTCAGCAATGGCAAGGGTCCTCGCCCTCAAAGAGGTTCTTTCTTTCAATCGATAAGAAAGTGGATGAAGCTTTATTCGGAGAAACAACAACTAAGAAAAACACGTAATACCACCGGGAAAAAAATTCCTTTAAATTACCAGGAATGTTTTTACCCAGAAGGTGTCAATAATAGTATGATTGCTAGAGCATTTTTGTTTATTCTTTACTGTAATGGCGTTGATAACCACGTGCCGTGTGTGTGTGTGTGTGTGTGTGTGTGTGTGTGTGTGTGTGTGTGTGTGTGTGTGTGTGTGTGTGTGTGTGAGAGAGAGAGAGAGAGAGAGAGAGAGAGAGAGAGAGAGAGAGAGAGAGAGAGAGAGAGAGAGAGAGATTACTTGGGCCCTTGCCATCTGAACAATGAGAGAGAGAGAGAATATTATTTGGACCCTTGCAATCTGAATACTGAGAGAGAGAGAGAGAGAGAGAGAGAGAGAGAGAGAGAGAGAGAGAGAGATTTTTGGTCCCTTGCAATCTGAACATTGAGAGAAAGAGAGAGAATATCATTTGGGCCTTTGCAATCTGGACATAGAGAGAGAGAGAGAGAGAGAGAGAGAGAGAGAGAGAGAGAGAGAGAGAGAGAGAGAGAGAGAGAGATCATTTGGTCCCTTGCAATCTGAACATTGAGAGAAAGAGAGAGAATATTATTTGGGCCCTTGCAATCTGGACAGAGAGAGAGAGAGAGAGAGAGAGAGAGAGAGAGAGAGAGAGAGAGAGAGAGAGAGAGAGAGAGAGAGAGAATACTATTTGGGCCCTTGCAATCTGAACACTGAGAGAGAGAGAGGTTATTTATCATTCTCCCTATCTACGTATTTACCCTTCTCCCCATCTACTCATTTACCCTTTTCCCCATCTACGTATTTACCCTTATCCCTATCTACTAATTTACCATCCTTCCCATCTATTTATGAACCCTGCTTCACATCTACTTATGTACCTTTCTCCCTATCTACTTTTTACAATTCCCCCTATCTACTTATTTCCCATTACCCCTATCTACTTATTTACCCTTCTCGCCATCTACTCATTTACCCTACCCCTATCTACTTAATTACCATCCCCCCTCTATTAATCATTCCCCCCATCTACTTATTTACCATTATCCTTATATGCTAATTTACCATCCTCCCTATCTACTTTCTACCATTCTCCCCATCTACTAATTTGCCCTTCTCCCTATTTACTTATTTACCATTCTCTCCATCCACTTATTTACCCTTTATCCCATCTACTCATTTACCCTCCTCCCTATCTACGTTTTACCATTCTCCCCATCTACTTATTTACCTTTATTCCCATCTACTTATTTCTCATTACCCTATCTACTTTTTACCATTCTCCCCATCAACTTACTAACCTTCATCCCATCTACTCATTCCCCCTCCTCCCTATCTACTTTTTACCATACTCCTCATCTATTTATTGACCCTTCCTCCCATCTACTCACTTCCCCTCCTCCCCATCTACTTGTTACCAGTCTCCCCATCTACTCACTTACCCTCCTCCCTATCTACTTTTTACCATTCTCCCCATCTACTTATTTCTCATTACCTTATCCACTTTTTACCATTCCCCCCCCCATCAACTTACTAACCTTCATCCCATCTACTCACTTCCTCTCCTCCCTATCTACTTTTTACCATTCTCCTCATCTACTTATTGACCCTTCATCCCATCTACTCAATTTCCCTCCTCCCTATCTACTTGTTACCATTTTCCCCATCTACTGACTTACCCTCGTCCCTATCTACTTGTTAGCATTCTCCCCATCTACTCACTTACCCTCCTCCCTATCTACTTATTGCCATTTTCCCCATCTACTCACTTACCCTCCTCCCTATCTACTTATTACCATTTTCCCCATCTACTCACTTACCCTCCTCCCTATCTACTTGTTACCATTCTCCCCATCTACTCACCCTCCTCCCTATATGCTTTTAACCATTCTCCCCATCTACTCACTTACCCTCCTCCCTATCTACTTTTAACAATTCTCCCCATCTACTTATTTACCTTTATTTCCACATCACAACAAGCAAGCTAATGTCGACCATAATTCCCAACCGCCAGATCTGCTCCAAAATCCGCTTTATTTTCAGCTCACTGGATTCTGACGAGTACAACTTCTGTCCACAGTGCATTAAGAGACCATTTGCTTTTACCACACGTGCAATTTGTAAAGGAATTGCACCTGTGTGAATTGTTTATGCAACACTAAAAGAATTACACAAATGTGAATTGTTTGTGCAATACAAAAGGCAAATCTTTATTCCAACCAGTTATACTTGTTACCATGCGAGTTTTGGCTTCCGAGCTAGAATCGTGAACGTTATCCTTACTTTTGCTTTTAGCTTATTTTATCATTTCTCCTCTTCGGTTTTGTTCCCTCTCTTTGTTTCCTTGTCATTATGGTTTAGCAAGTATTAACTATGTTATTAAATACTGTCATATTCATCATTTTTTTATTATTACCTGTTTTGTCCGTGCAGCATATATGAAATATTAACTATGTTATTAAATATTGTCATCTTTATATATTTTTTTATTATCATCATCTGGAAATTTCCCAGTTTCACCCAATCGTTTTTGTATGGAATATTTGATATTAACTGCGCAAAAACATATCTGTTGCAAGACATGACGACATTATATATAACCTTATATATTTTGTAGTTTTGGAAGCATAATAGTTTTGTGATCAGTGGAATGCCTATCTATCTATCTATCTATCTATCTATCTATCTATCTTTCTATCTATTTATCAATCTGGTAATGTTTGATTGTTTCTCCTGCTTATCTATTACTACAAACGTTTCATTGTTATAGATTTTTGTTACTGCTTTTACTATTGAATTATGGCCTTTTAATTACCTGAAACATCTGCAATCTTCACTCATTATCATCATCGCTATCTCCATAGTTAATAATAATAATAATAATAATAATAATAATAATAATAATAATAATAATAATAATAATAATAATAATATCTCAAATTTAGGATCACAAATACTCTCAGTAATTACTACTACCTCTACTACGAAAATAATATTAATAACAACAATGATAATAATAACTCAAATTTACCATCACAGTAACGATCAGCGACCACTACCAAAATGAAATAATAATAATAATAATAATAATAATAATAATAATAATAATAATAATAATAATAATAATAATATCTCAAATTTACAATCACAAATATTATCAGTACTATAATAATAATAATAATAATAATAATAATAATAATAATAATAATAATAATATCTCAAACTGACAATCGCTAACACTATCAGCAACTACTTCTATAACTGAAACCATCATATTCACTCTCATCGACGGCAAACGTTTTGAAAGTTCAAAAAAAAAAAAAAGGAAAAAAAAAAACACCAGTCCTCCAAAACAGGGTTTAACAAAAGGCCCATTATATCAAAAGCACAAAGCCCGATATTTTCGTGCAAATGTATTTGGGCTTAACACCTAAACCTCTTATGAAAACAGAAGCCTGGTTTTAATGGTCTTTTACGCCGTGATTAAAGCTTTTTTTTTTATATATATGTTTCAGTCATTTGTTAAAACACCCGAAAAAAAATTTTTTTAATTGGAAATATACATTTTTTTACCACATCTATGGCGATGTTGTTTTATGTATTAAATATCAATTTTTTTTCTTTTCCTTAATATCTTTTGCCTTTTTATATACCTGTTTTCCTATATTTTCTGTTTAAAGCGTTTTTACTGGTATATATAATTTAGTCATTTACCAAATTTTGAGATAAAAATTCCACAAATTCACAATATATAACATCTGCCATAGTCTATGGCGATGTTAATTTACGTATTGAATACCATATTTTATCCTTTTCTTTAATATCTTGACCGTTTTTTTACCTATTACTTTTTCTGAGCATGCGCACTGGTTCTATCAATTTAAGTAATAGGTACTTTGTAATATTGTATGCAAGTGTGAGCACATCATTATTAATGACAAGAATGACTTTGCAAAATTTTTCCGCCATATCAGTTTCTTACAAGCCACGAAACTGTTTTAAAAATAGACTCAGACAAACCTCTATACATACACCTACATAAACCCTACGTAAAAACGGATATCCTGTGGAACACAGGAAACTGATCAGTGTGCTTCCAAGAAATATAGCACATTTTATATGTACATATGTGTGTGTGTGTGTGTGTGTATGTATGTATGTATATATATATATATATATATATATATATATATATATATATACATATATATATATACATACATATATATAATATATTGAACAGCTACACCGACTTTTCATACCCTTATCTCAAGGACCAGTTTCGGCACTGAACCAGTCACTCTCCTACCCGCATACTCTTATACGTTTAGCTTCAGACTGCTTGCAGTGACTTATATATATATATATATATATATATATATATATATATATATATATATATATATATATATATATATATATATATATATATATATATATATATATATATATATATATATATATATATATATATATATATATATATATATATATATATATATATATATATATATATATATATATATATATATATATATATATATATATATATATATATATATATATATATATATATATATATATATATATATATATATATATATATATATATATATATATATATATATATATATATATATATATATATATATATATATATATATAAATTATATATATACTATATATATATATCAGATATTATATAGAGAGAGAGAGAGAGAGAGAGAGAGAGAGAGAGAGAGAGAGAGAGAGAGAGAGCGATACAAGAAAAGTATCCGGGAGCGATCCAAGGCTAAATGTGTAAACATATTCAGGCAGGAGAGTGGCTGGTTTGGTGTCAAATCTGGGTCTTGGAACAAAGGTGTGAAGAAATGTTTCCATGGC
>NC_089799.1:5790207-5802707 GCF_040412425.1 Macrobrachium rosenbergii
TAAGAACCACCTTTAACTGTGCTAGCAAGAACGGTCTGAAGCGCCATATAATTTTGTTATTTTTATGTAAAATTGCCCTTTCCTGTATCCTTATCCAGCTCAGGTTTGAAGGACACAGAAAAAAGGAAGAAATACGCAAGTGAAAAGATGACGAGCGAGAATGGTAAAGAACAACGTCAAAAGAAGGAACGTTTTGGAAATTTTAAATTCATCAAATCGAAAAATCTGAGAATTGTTGGTCTCAACCCATTCAAATGTGGGGATACAAGTAGGCCTTTATTCTTTAAGCCTTGGGATACAACTAAGCACAAAGCCACTGTATAAAACAATATTAAATGAATTATTTTCTGCAGTAGCTTGGGATACAGTTAAGAAAAGGCCACTGTAGATAACAGTATTTAAGTGAATAAATTATTTTCTACAGTGCCTTGGGATACAGTTAAGAACAAAGCCTCTGTAGAAAACAATATTTAAGTGAATACCTTATTTTCTACAGTGGCTTGGGATACAGTGATACATCAGGTGCTACGAGACAGCTCCATCTATTGCAAGATCGAGAAAACAGAAATATTCGGCAAGCAGCGATCGCCTGAGAACTCGGCCCATTTAAGAAACATACATGGAGGACAAGGAGACAGGAATACCCACATTCTCAAGAAAGCTGATGTGTGGGTATGGTTACATTTTACTCGTGACATTGCTCTCACGAGAAGAATGTACAAAAGGGTCATGAAGTAAGTACAACAGCGATGAGAAATTCTTTCGCAAATATTTCCGCGGCTGTACGGTGCATACTTTTGGGGACAAAGCATTACCGTCACATAGCCCCCCCCAACTTTTCCTCCCCCCAAAAGTCCCATGACGACGGCACTTCATGGGAAGAGAAGAATGGCCTTCTTATTCAAATGGAAAGGGCTTGAGTTCATACACAGAAAGGAATTTGAGAGAGAGAGAGAGAGAGAGAGAGAGAGAGAGAGAGAGAGAGAGAGAGAGAGAGAGAGAGAGAGAGAGAGAGAGAGAGGTAATAACCGTTCGTTAAATTTTTCAGTTACTGTACCACAACATTTTTAGCCGAATTTTTCGCGTCCACCCCATTCTTGTCGATGTATTTAATCAAATGTATTTCATGAGAAAAACGAAAGTTGGAATTAAGTGATAATGAACATATCGAAAAAATACAAGGAAAATATGCACTTACATCTAAGTTAAAGTACATACATACACACATATATATATCAATATATATATATATATACACATTTAAGGGAAAGTTCATACATACATACATACATACATACATACATATATGTGTGTGTATGTACTTTCAATTAAATGTGTATATATATACAGTATACCGTACATATATATATTGTATATGTACATATATGTATATATACGGCAAATATATAAACACACACACACACACACACACACACACACATATATATATATATATATATATATATATATATATATATATATATATATATATATATATATCCTAGTACCTGATTACACACTGCAACGTTTCTTCCTTCTGAATACTAATTTGCATCACGACAAAACTCTGAAGAAAAAAAAAGTCACTTAACACACTGACCATTTCAAGGATACAAAGATGTTATCGATACCTATTAATGGAACCTAATCCATTATCTACTGATGTACCCTCTATACCCTTACTATCTTATCTGTATTTCAGTCAATTCTTTTGTAACGGTATCTCGTGTCTTCAGGGAAAAATCTTATCACTATCAGTTTTGCTTGAACAATACTTGACTTCAATTACATTCATTTTTAGTTTTCTGTAAAAGAAAACTATTGTGCCGACTTTGTCTGTCCGTCCGTCCGCACTTTTTTCTGTCCGCAATTTGTCTTTCCGCCCTTAGATCTCAAAAACTACTGAGGCTGGAGGGCTGCAAATTGGTATGTTGATCATCCACCCTCCAGTCATCAAACATACCAAATTTCAGCCCTCTAGCCTCAGAAGTTTTATTTCATTCAAGGTTAAATTTAGCAATAATCGTCCATCTGCAACGATACAGGATAGGCCACTACCTGGCCTTGGTTAAAGTTTCATGGGCGCGGCTCATACAGCATCATACCGAGACCAACGAAAGATATATCTACTTTCGGTGGCCTTGATTATACGCGGTAGCGGCAGTACAGACAACTCGATTGCGCCCAAAAAACTTGTTTACTTGTGTCCTAACCTAATGAACGAAGTGATGTTATACTTGTAGTTATTTACAGTTATTTATCTGCCCATAATGTGCACAAGCCAATCCTAAATTATTTCTTTGACCTATCCCAGTTTATACTCATATAAGTTTTTTTTTTTTTTTTTTTTTTTTTTTTTTTTTTACAAACTTAAGTCACCAAGTAGAAACGTTTTTGTTCGGGCCAAAATAACAGACTCAGTGTTTTCAAAAACGTTCGCCTGGATAATGAAGTTTTGTCAGCCAGGGATTTCCTCTAAACCTAAGTCACAAGTAGAAACGTTTTTAGGCACAAATACAAAGCACAGACAAAGAAAACAGAAAAAATATAAACACATCAGGAAATGAGTTCACAGGCACGCACGATTCGCTCCACATACGTGCAATTCAGTCAAGCACATAGACATGTGTAAACACGTGATGCCAAGTGGAAAAACATGTGTTCAGCCACAATTACGCAAAGGATTACGAAAGTAAAGCCAAGCAAAATGAACACGTCGATACACAAAAGAACACGAGAAGTCTGATGAGTCGCACAAGGTATATCAAGAATGGAATACGAGAGAAAATAGAATTTAGGCCAAAGGCCAAGCGCTGGGACCTATGAGGTCATTCAGAGCTGAAAGGGAAACTGACATTAAAGTGGAGTGAAAGGCATAAAAAAACCTCTCAGTTGCACTATGAATCAACTGCTAGGAGAGGGTGGAAAGTAAGATGGAAGAAAGAGAATATGAACGGAACTAAAGTAAAAGAAATGAGAGGGGTTGCAGCCAAGGGCCCAGGGAACGTCGCAAAGACCATTAAGTAATGGGTGTATCATGAAGACTGTCATGAACAGCTTACTATTCTGGTAATCATAGAAGAATTATAGACTGGCTTCTATTCAAGGTATCAGAGCATGACGTAGACAAACACACAAAAGGAGGATCAACTTAATATTGCGCTGGAGAATATGCAACACTTGTGTCAACAAAAGAAACCACAAGAATAAAAAAAAAAGTATATGGAGTTTCAAGGATGAATAATCACGGGATCATGATGACACAGCCAAATATGACAATACTTTCACATCGCGAACTGTGTGAAAAGGACGCATGATTTACCGCGCCATATGATGTAAACAGACTCGAGTATTTACAGAAATGAAACACGTATCAATTTCTTAGACATAGAATGTCAAAGTACTTATTTGGTAGTCATATCTAATCGTATCGCTTTAGCCAAATAGAGTAATTTTCCGATTACTTTAAGACTTTAGATCAACAAAAATTTGTTAAACAAAAGTTTCCATGTTTATCACACTTTATTTACATTCTGAACATATCCAAATATGTGCTATGAATTTGTCTTTCATATTTTAAGAGAGAGAGAGAGAGAGAGAGAGAGAGAGAGAGAGAGAGAGAGAGAGAGAGAGAGAGAGAACGTTCAAACCACTGGGTACTGAAAATTTCCCTCTATACACAAATACAAGCAGAAATGAGGATTAAAAAACAGCTTTAGTAAGTTAACTTCCTGGAGCTGTTAGTTCAGTCGTTACAAATACCTTTACCTTCATGTCTATACTTCGATTGATTAAATCATCCCTCCAAATTCGTGAAATCTGCAAGCTTGCCATATCCTAGTTAAAAAACAAAAATAATAATAATACGAAGAAGAAGAAGAAGAAGAAGAAGAAGAAGAAGAAGAAGAAGAAGAAGAAGAAGAAGAAGAAGAAGAAGGAAGAAGGATATGGGATATGCCAGTGGAAATTGTACCCATGCCCATAGGAACACTAGGCACGATTCCAAGATCCCTGAAAAGGAACCTGGAAAAATTGAAAGCCCAAGTAGCTCCAGGACTCATGCAGAAGAGCGTGCTATTAGAAACAGCGCACATAGTGAGAAAAGTGATGGACTCCTAAGGAGGCAGGATGCTACCCGGAACCCCACGCTATAAATAACACCCAGTCGTACAGGATGCCTGTGATTGACCCCACCCCCCAAAAAAAAAAAATTTAAAAATTAAAAAATAATAATAATACTCAAGATGACAAAGAACTTTCTATCTTACCCTGCTTTCAGAAAGCACAGGGGAAAACGAGTTGTCACACTTCGGACCCGACGAACTAGATTGGGAAACCAGTCTTACGGATAACGCGTACTGCACGAACTTTACGGATATCTGGGTCCTCACGGAAAACTATGGAATCTTCGAGGAGACACATTCCAGAATATGAGAGATCCAGAAAAGAAAATACGAACGTGATAGATGAGAAACACCTACACACATACAAGTAAAGTTTTTTCAATAATTCAGAATAAGGAAAACCTATTTTTATATCTATAATTATTTAAAAATAATGGAAACTGCTTTTTTCTTGACATTCAAAATAAGAAAGAACTACTTTCACTTATTTAATTAACTCAAACCAAAGAAAAACACACTTTGCTCACATAATCAATTCAAAATAAGGAAAAAATACTTTTTGCTTCTATAATTAATTCAAAATAAGAAAAAAGTACTTTTTACTCATATAATTGATTCAAAATAAGGAAAAATACTTTTTACTCATATAATTAATTTAAATTAGGAAAAAATACTTTTCATTCATATAATTAACTCAAAATAAGGAAAAATACGTTTTGCTTCTATAATTAATCCCAAATCAGAAAAAACTACTTCCCTCTTCTCATTACAAAAAAGCATCGACACACAGAACTAATATGAAATTTATAATTTAATTACACTGAAATACATGAAACCAAGAATGGGAAATAAGTGAGTCACAATATGCAGAAAACAGGCAGCACATCAACTGATAATTAAAACCTCTACTTAAAAACAAAACTGATAAATAATAACAATGCTAATGTTATATGTTACTGTTTTTACAGTTCTTGATCATAAAATATAAACATTCCTTTGGAGCAAAATGGAGAGAATATTCTATTGAATTGCTGTTACCACATAAAAATAGTGCCCAATTTTTAAAAAAATTATTTGAAATTAAAACAACACTAAACCAATCTTATCAGAGGGATATACATAGAGATAAGTTTGCTTGGCGTAAATAAAAAAAAAGTGAAATTTTACAAAAGTGAACCAACCTTATCAAAGAGATATACATACATACAAGTCTGCTCTGTGTAAATAGAAAAATATGAATTTGTACACCATCAGCAAACAAGGACATCACAAAGGCAGAGAGAGAGAGAGAGAGAGAGAGAGAGAGAGAGAGAGAGAGAGAGAGAGAGAGAGAGAGAGAGATCAGAAATCTCCTGAGCCAGGTTGAAGGGCATGAGCATCCAACAACAGCGCTCTGGGATTTCTCTCAATTTCTATGACCTATATGCTCGGAACAAAGACAGATCATAAACACACACAAGTACTCTCCTCCTGTCCGTTCTTCTTCTTCTTCTCTCTCTCTCTCTCTCTCTCTCTCTCTCTAATAAATGTACAGTATACATGCATTCTCATAATGTGAATATGACTTTTGATTCTCTCTCTCTCTCTCTCATTCTCTTTCTGTGTGTGTGTGCGTGTGTGAAATGGTGGATTGAGGGGTATCAAATCTCTCTCTCTCTCTCTCTCTCTCTCTTTCTATTCAAAATCATGTCTTCGACCAACACAGGTTTATTCTCATATAAGGACTATCTCCTTCGACCCAAGAGAGAGAGAGAGAGAGAGAGAGAGAGAGAGAGAGAGAGAGAGAGAGAGAGAGAGAGAGAGAGAGAGAGGGCATTCCGATCTGTAACATGAGTTTCCTCGAAACAAAAAAAATAATAAAACCTTCTCCCTTCCACTCATCTCCTGCATATCCTGATGCTCAATATCCCCTCAACCTTCCTCAGCCTCCCTCAACCCCTCAACCTTTCTTTCTCCTTGGGTTCTGTAACAACCAGGACACGGCTTTGTGGTGGGGTCTAGGTATGGGGTGGCATGGGCATGAAGGGTATTGGTATCTGGTAGTCAGTTGTAAGGGATATATTACTGTAAAGGATCCACTTGTATCAAAAATATCTCCTGTCCGAGTTTCAGTTAAGTCTGAAATCGTAAGCAAAAAATAATCCCAGTCTCTCTCTCTCTCTCTCTCTCTCTCTCTCTCTCTCTCTCTCTCTCTCTCTCTCTCTCTCTCTCTTAAACTATAGTTATATATATTATATATACACACATACATATTACATACGTGAATTCAAATCTACATATGAACCTACAATGAGAGAGAGAGAGAGAGAGAGAGAGAGAGAGAGAGAGAGAGAGAGAGAGAGAGAGAGAGAGAGAGAGATTCACAAAACAGTAAGGAGAACCAGAAACAATGGTAGAACAATTACACAATCTAGCAATACCTACATGATTTAACAACACAAAACTAACCAGCCTAAAAACGACCATTCTGCTCCTCGTGCCTCAAACTGGCGTCGCAGCCTCAAAGGTCAAAGACACCCAAAAAGAAGTCACGCACGAGAAGTGGAGAGGCCTCTTTTCTCTCCACCTTGTGTTATCAGATTCTCGCTAAAGGCCCTCCCCTGCGTCTCTTCCCTCCTTCTTACCTGTCACATAATCAGAGGAGGAGGAGGAGGAGGAGGAGGAGGAGGAGGAGGAGGAGGAGGAGGAGGAGGAGGAGGAGGAGGAGGAGACAGGTAAGTAGGCAGACAGCTAGGTGTCTCATCTCGAGGGATGATGATGATAATGAAGACTCTTGATGAATATTGAAAAACACCTTTGTATCGTGATGTTATATATAATGTTGAAAGGTCTTATTAAAGAGTCGAAAACCAGCAATAATAAGGATGATAATGATGATGATCATGATCATGATGATCATGACGATGATGAGTACTTTGTCAAGAAAAGCCCTATAATATCTAACGATCTTTTTAACCAATCAATAAATTACAACAATAAGGGTGATGATGATGATGATGATGATGATGATGATGATGATGATGATGATGATGATGAAGAATCTTGATGAATACTGAAAGACATCTTTATCACGAGGTGCTATATAATGTCGAAAAGTCTTTATTATTATTATTATTATTATTATTATTATTATTATTATTATTATTATTATTATTATTATTTAGAAGATCATACCCATTCCCATGGAACAAGCCCAGAGCAGGGTAAACTGACTTGAAATTCAAACTTCCAAAGAATATGGTATTCATAATTCAGGCTTCCAAAGAATATGGTATTCATTCAAAATAAATTACAGAGGATAACGGGAAATACAGAGATAAGACCACTTATCAGAAAAGAAAAAATAAATTAAAAAGTTAATAGAGAAATAGAAAAAAACCAACATTAACAGGGTTTCTGTAGGAAGATGGTTTCAAGGTACTTTCAAACTTAACCACCGTCTACCACTACTTACTCCATATGAAAAATGAGATAAATTTACAATGTATATATCAATGGCGTGCTATTGACTAAGCGTCTTCATCTACCAGATTCGAAAAAACTAGCTTAAGCTGACTTTAAGAAATGAAAAAAGTAATCCAGTGACACACACACACACACACACACACACACACACACACAACAACTCCTGTGTCAATTAATTTTTTCCAGGTAGCACTGTGATTAAAAACTCTACGTCAGTTATATACATTCTTCCTTTAATGATTGATCATAAGCATTAACAGAGAGAGAGAGAGAGAGAGAGAGAGAGAGAGAGAGAGAGAGAGAGAGAGAGAGTTATATCTTATGAGGGAGATAGGACTTTATATCTTATGAGAGAGAGAGAGAGAGAGAGAGAGAGAGAGAGAGAGAGAGAGAGAGAGAGAGAGAGAGAGGTTATATCTAACGAGAGAGATAGCGAGAGATAATGTTATAGCTTATAAGAGAGAGAGAGAGGATGTTATCTCTTACGAGAGAGACAGAGATAATGTTATACCTTGAGAGAGAGAGAGAGAGAGAGAGAGAGAGAGAGAGAGAGAGAGAGAGAGAGAGAGAGAGAGAGAGAATGTTATATCTTGAGAGAGATACAGAATATTATATCTTATGAGAGACAAAAACAGAGATAATATTATGTCTTATGTGTGAGAGAGAGAGAGAGAGAGAGAGAGAGAGAGAGAGAGAGAGAGAGAGAGAGAGATAATGTTATATCTTATGAGAGAGAGAGAGAAAGAGAGAGAATGTTATATCTTGAGAGAGATATACAATATCATATCTTATGAGAGACAGAGATAATATTATATCTTATGAAGAGAGAGAGAGAGAGAGAGAGAGAGAGAGAGAGAGAGAGAGAGAGAGAGAGAGAGAGAGAGAGAGAGATTTCCCACTGCCCATCGCACCTTCCACCGAATCAGACCCTGTCGGGCGAACGCCCCAAAAGATAATAACGAGAGATTTATTTTCATTGCATCAATTCGAGTCATCGATGGCGCCCGCGAAGCCCCGATACGATAATGAGAGAATTTCCTCCATCAGCGTTTATTGCTTTCCTTAAATGGCAATGGAGGAGCTCGATGGTCATATGGAAATTGGACGGTCAAATGAAAAACAAACAAGTTGTTACTACAATGCTTCGGCCATATATATGTATAGATGGGAAGAGCCAGCGTGTGGCTGCATCTAGTTTTAGGGATGGATTAAGTTATGATGGGGAGATACGGTTACAGTAGCAGCCGGATGCTGAGAGAGAGAGAGAGAGAGAGAGAGAGAGAGAGAGAGAGAGAGAGAGAAGAGTTACGAGAGAGAGAGAGAGAGAGAGAGAGAGAGAGAGAGAGAGAGAGAGAGAGAGTTACAAGGAGTTACGAGAGGGAGAGAGAGAGAGAGAATGTTATATCTTATGGAGAGAGAGAGAGAGAGAGAGAGAGAGAGAGAGAGAGAGAGAGAGAGAGAGTTACAAGGATTAGGATGTCTCAAAGACTTATTAGTCCATCCGAGGAGACATCATGTGCCCACTTATCTCTAGGAGCAGGTTTTACTGTTCATTCACAGTGTTCTTCTAATGATTTTCTTACATCTTATGAGAGAGAGAGAGAGAGAGAGAGAGAGAGAGAGAGAGAGAGAGAGAGAGAGAGAGAGAGAGAGAGAGAATGTCATAAGGATGGATTTAATTCTATTCTCAAGGCGATAAATTCAGAAAAAAGGCTAATTGTAGAACACAATCTGAAGCATTATAACAATGTATCCTTTACCTGCGTCTTTTTAATTATTGTTCGCAAAATGGAAAGTAAACGCACTAGTGAAATGAACTTTACTTTCTCCAGGACTCAAATCTAGTCTTATTTAAAAACCACCATTTTTTTTATTACAAAATCATCAAATCTTCATATTCTCAGTAATAATCCGTAATCACAGTAATTACTAAAACCAACATTTTTGCTAAAAAATTTGTGAAAATATTAATTTTCTAAATGGGCAACTCTCTGCTGCATATACCTAGGGGCATATCTCGTACCTTCGGGGGCATATCTTGTATCTTGGGGGGCATATGTAATATCTTGGGAGCGTATCCCATATATTGGTGGCATATCGTAAATCTTGGGGACATATCCTCTATTTTGGGGCATATTTTATATATAGGGGCGTATCTTATATCTTTAGGCATATCGTATATCTTGGGGGCATAATCTTATACCCTGGGGCATAACATTTTATCCCGAGGGCATATATCTTGGAGGCATAATCTTATATCCAGGGGGCCTATCTTAAATCATAGGGATATATCTTAAACTTAACCAGTAGGCATAATCTTATATCTTAGGGGCATATCTTAAATCCTAGGGACATATCTTAAACTTAACCAGTAGCCATAATCTTATATCTTGGGGGTATATCTTAAATCCTGGGGACATATCTTAAAATTAACCTGTAGGCATAACCTTGCATCTTGGGGGGCATAATCTTATATCCTGGGGTCATATTTTAAACTCAACCTGTACCAAAAGAACCCCTTTCACCTTACCTAGCCTGACTCTAAACTGGTAATACTGCCGACTCCTGGTAAGTAAACCAGCCCTACGGAATTTGGTTCAACCTAGTTTCTTCCTGGGACACCACAAACCTATGACCTGGTATTCCTTTCACCTGAATTGTTCGAAGAAATCTGCCCTGGGAGAGCCACCTGACCTGAGAGGACAAAATGGGTCACTGATCACGCCATCTATGTGCATTAAGCACCTGATCCTTTCAGGGTACAATAACCAAAATTCATAAGAAAGTTCAAAAGATGAAGACGTGAACAAGACGAGCATTGAAGTAAATCTTGGCAGTAATGGAAAATACTGAAGCTTCGCCACAGTCGATTTTGTTACGCAAAACCTGAAAGTCTACAACCAGTCCATTAATACCTTGACATTAGACCTACAAAGCTGCGCATGCGTGAAATGATATTTCCCGTTTTAAAAGACATATTTCTTCCTGAACCTTTGCTGGAAAAGGCTGATACTGAACTGGAAAAGATTCCAAGACCTTTTAGCCTCTGACAGACATAAAAGAAGGAGAATTGTGAAAATTCCGTCGCGCTATCCGAGTATAAATGGTAATGTTCGATACCTTTTTTTTTCTTTTCAAGGACATTGCAGCTCGTCATGTGAGACAAGGGGCACATGAATGAACCAGCTCCTTTTGCATTTATTTCTCGGCGATATCTAGGTAACGGGACTGTTAGAAGACTGAAATTTATTTTTGAATCAAGATTAAATTATAAGGGTTTATGTAGCAGACAAAAATATACACATTTATAAGTATATGGATGTGTGTATACATATATTATAATTATATATATATATATATATATATATATATATATATATATATATATATATATATTTATATATATATATATATATATATATATATATTTAATATTATAACTGTTTCCACAAAATTTATTATTCTTTATATATGTACCTATTCTTAATATTGAAATCTTGAAGTGTTAACAAACCTAATAAATAAATAAATAAATATATATATACATATATATATATATTTCTTTAATATTATAACTGTTTTCACAACATTTATTATTCTTTATATATGTACCCTATTCTTAATATTGAAATCTTGAAGTGTTAACAAACCTAATAAATAAATATAAAAATATATATATATATATATATATATATATATATATATATATATATATATATATACCATTTCTTTAATATTATAACAGTCTTCACAAAATTTATTATTCTTTATATATGAATCCTCTCTTTAATATTGAAGTCTTCACGTTTTAACAAAACTGTTCTTTAGGTATGTACCCTATTTTTCATACTGAAACTTCATAAAAAATTATTCTTTAAGTTTAAACCACTTTTTCAATATTGAAATATTCGTGTTAACGAAACTGTACTCAACATATGTATACTATTTTTAATATTAAAATAGTAATATTAAAATAATTTACTATTTTTAACATTAAAATAGTAATATTAATATAATTTTAAAAAATTTCAATGTTAACACTTCATAATATTTAAACCATTTTTTTAAATATCAAAATATTCGGGTTAACTAAAAACTATTTTCTGTAAATGTAACCTTTCTTTATCACTACAACAATCTATACAAATGAAAAAAAATCGCTAACATTAAATCACTACAACAATCTATACATATGAAAAAAAATCGCTAACATTAAAATAATCTACTATTTTCAACATTAAAATAGTGATATTAAAATAATTTTTATAAAGTTTTAATGTTAAAACTTTATAAAATTTAAACCATTTTTTAATATCAAAATATTCGAGTTAACAAAACAATTCTCTATAACTGTACCCTTTCTTTTCTTACTAAATCAATCTATACAAATGAAAAAACAATCGCTATTACAAACCTGGTTAAATACATTGCAACCAAATGCCTTCTTCAGCTCAAGTCGCATTGTTTCGCAAAAATTACACTTCAGCAGAAAGTGTGGTTAGTATACTTAAAGTTACTGCATCAACAAACGCATTGCGGCGAGATCAAAAAATAAAAAAAAAAATATTTATGCACGTACAGTATATTGGACAGGTTGCAAAGGGTTGGAAAAAAAACACGGTTGGAATAAAAAGAAAAGATTGCCATGGAGCCAGTGAACAACAATAATGAGTAGCTGGAAAGGCTAAGCAAATAAGACCATTCATTACCTAAAAGCGAAATCTTCCTGAATATAAGACCGTGATTCAAGACAAGTTGCAGCACACACACACACATACACACACACACAAACCTGCACGCAACAACAGTACACAAACACATGATAGCTGTTCTTTCAATTTCCCTTTGTGTCTGCGCTCCAACCGATTCCCTAGAACTTCCTTTTATGCCCGTCTCGGTTCTTCCGATTAT
>NC_089799.1:5805207-5807707 GCF_040412425.1 Macrobrachium rosenbergii
AGTCGACTAACTAACTAGGAAGTGAAAATTTGAATTATATAAGAAAAATAATAACAAAACACTGAGAACAGAGCAACGCAATTATAAACAAAAGAATAAGATAAATAACTAAAATTGGGAGATCTGAAAGCAAATGCTTAACTTGTAGTTTTTAAAAAATGCACAATTCAAGGAAAACGCAATCTCCATATTACTCAAGAAAACCGACATTAATAATTTAGCTTTCATAGAAATTGCTTTCAAAAGGGAATATCTCAAAAATATAATAATAAAATCTATAATTACTACAACCTTAAACAATTACAGTTTAAATATGAATATATATAAACATATATATGTGTATATATATACACACATATATATACATATATGTATATTTTTATATATACATATATACTTTATATATATAATATAAACTGATACAAGAAAGCTGACATAATATATAAAATATAAAACAAAAATACAACTTCCAAACAAATACCTCTACTGCCTTCCCCTTCCGTGCGGGCAACAAGTGAATTCGTCTCTTATTGACAAGTACAAGTTTTTTATTCCGACTTGAGAAAAAGCTATAAAAAAAAGTTACAGTAAAATTCCCCTACTTTTTACATGGGGACTGGATGTTGGGAGGAAGGGGTGGGGGATAGGGAGTGAGATGGGACGGAACGGGCAAGAGGGGGAAGGCTAGCCTATACTGACAATTGACAGGTCTCCAACTAAATTTACTAGAGAAGCGTTTGGTTGAATTTTTAACGAAAATTGTAGAATTCTTATTCTATACTTAAAAACATTTTTCATTTAATATAATTGTACCTCAAATTTACTTCTTACCTTGATATTAAAAACCTCCTCGTTGCTTTTTAAAATTTGCCTTAACATTAAAATCCTTCTTTTGTTTTTTTAAATCTGCCTTGATATTAAAATCCTTCTCTTGTTTTTTTTACATTTACCTTGACATTAAAAAGTCTTTTCCTTTTTAAAATTTACCTTGATATTAAAAACATTTTGCTTTTTTGAATTCACCTTGATATTAAAATCCTTCTTTTGGTTTTTAAAATTTACCATGATATTGAAAACCTTTTTTTCCTTTTTAAAACTTACCTTGATGTTAAAAACCTTATGCTTTTTAAAATTTGCCTTGATATTAAAAAAACTTAATTAAAAAACCTCCTTTTGCTTTTTTTAAATTTACCTTGATATTACAAACCTTTTGCTTTTTAAAATTTGCCTTGATATTAAAATCCTTCTCAGAATATTTTTCCCCCTTTAAACTGCCTCAGTATATAGATATATTTTATTCTCGATTTTAAAATCTACGTCGTAATACTTTGACATTTGCAGATTTAAACCAAGGAATAAAATTTAAGAAAGATACACAGGAAACGAGAAGAATACATGTAATAAAGAGAAGTGTAGAAAATGGGACAAGATTAAAATCAGAAATTTAATCGAGAAAAACAATTTAAAATTCGAAAAAGGAAAAAGAAAACAATCATATTACAAAAATCCGCATGTAACCCCCCCCCACATTGCCAAGTTTTCGTTTACATAATAATAATAATAATAATAATAATAATAATAATAATAATAATAATAATAATAATAATAATAAATAATAATAATAATAATGCAACTTGACAAATCAATTATCAGAAAGATAGCGAAACTCAATATAAATCGAAAGCAGCTGATGAAGATGTAACCTTCAAAAAGAGGGGGGGAGGGGGGGGGGACTTCTAGATCAATTCTATCATACAGTGTAATACAGTCTCCCTGAAGATGTGCAATTAAAACCTCAGGAGTTCACGCGAAGATGGAATGCATTACAAATCTAATGCAATTCTCCTTGTGTTTTGATAATTTACTTATATTTTTATCTATTTAATTTGTTAATTTATTTTTCTCTTTTCTGATGCCTGGTCTCTTTTTTCTGTGTTTCCCATTACCTTCTGTTACTTCTTCCAAATGAGCACCGTATCCCCCCGGACCTGGATCCCTCCCCAAACCTAATCCCGTGCTTTAAGAAATTTCCTAAAAATCCCGACAGGCTCTGACGTCATCAGGCTAACCAACATGCAAAATAAACTGAGCCAAAACAACAGCTCTTTGTCCGAGGCAATAAAATCAACCGCTAACACGTCATCAGTCACGTGACAATTAGGCCAAGTCAGTCACGTGACAATTACTCAGGGACTCGACGTATGACGAGAGAAGAAGAAGAAGAAGAATGAAGTGATAATGAAGGTGAAGCAAGGTCACTGAATAACTAGTTCATGTGACGACAATGGGATGCAAGAATACAAAGCACCAGTCTCTCTCTCTCTCTCTCTCTCTCTCTCTCTCTCTCTCTCTCTCTCTCTCTCTCTCTCTCTCTCTCTCCAAATTACTATAATACCCTACTCTTGCAAAAGAATATTCCCCTCTTCAAGAATACAAAACACCATCTTTCTCTCTCTCTCTCTCTCTCTCTCTCTCTCCAAATTACTATAATACCCTACTC
>NC_089799.1:5812707-5872707 GCF_040412425.1 Macrobrachium rosenbergii
TGCAGGTCTAATTAAATAAAATCTGAATTTCAAAATTCCACAATGAAAAATGAAACAAGAGGACAAAGTCCCGCCCGGTTTCGTCTAGTTAGACATTTTCAAAAGGACGCTTTATTAGTTAGACTTTTACAATTAAAAAAACGTATTCAAACAATTAAGAAAGAATATGACAACGAGAGAACTCGATGCAAGCGGTATTACTTTCAAAAAAAACGTATTCAAAGTTGATAACTGGTGGAGATCCCGTGATCGTGCTGAAACACACCAGGCAGGCACTTGAGAATAAAAGCGAATAATGTCTGCAATTTCTCAATAACCTTAAGAATAGTATTATAATGGACGTCTCATAAAAGCTCCCTATTCAGAGATAAAATCAGTCTTTGGAATTCTAAAGGGAACGGACAAGTCATGTTTTCTATAAAAAAAAAAAAACACTCGCGTCATAAATTTCAGTCACTACAAAAGAAAGAATTGGATTTTGAATATAAAATTTAGGCCACAGGGCAAGCGCTGGGACCTCTGAGGTTATTCACAGCTGAAAGGGAAATGGAGAGTAAAAGAGGTTTGAAAGGCGTAACAAGAGGAAAAACTTTTGCAGTTTCAATAAGAAACTATTATTAGGAGAAGGTGGAAGAAAGAGAATATGAACGGATGTACAGTAAAAGAAATGAAAGGGGTTGCAGCTAGGGGCAGAAGGGACGTTGCAAAGAACCTTAAGTAATGCCTACAGTGCACCGCGTGATGTGTGCTGATGGCACCATCCCCTTACGGAGTACAAACGGCAAATTCTCATATCTAAAACCCAGTGCTTATTTTATTCACACGAAAATAGACCACTGCAACTTTTTCTCGATTACTCACTGCTTTTACGTAAGACACGTAAGCGTATATAATTCATTTTTTTACACCCTTAAGTAACTCACTTCACTCTGAACTTTGTAAAAAAAAAAAAAAAAAATAGTTTCCGGTGTGACATCATTACTTAGTATGACTGGACAAAAATATACACTTAGGAGCGATGACAAACTCAAGGAAAGGAGTTTATGCAAATGGGGATGTGATATTATAACCTACATGGCGTTAATACTTGCTGTAACGGTATATGTCATTAAGAACGAAGTCATACTCCAAAACTGCGCGCTTGTCAATGCATACTCCAAAACTGCGCACTTATAAATGCATACTCCAAAACTGAGCACTTATAAATGCGTACTCAAAACCTGAGCACTTATAAATGCATATTCCAAAACTGCTCACTTGTAAATGCATACTCCAAAACTGCGCACTTATAAATGCATACTCCAAAACTGCGCACTTGTAAATACATACTCCAAAACTGCGTACTTATAAACGCATACTCCAAAACTGCGCACTTGTAAACGCTTACTCCAAAACTGCGCACTTGTCAATACATACTCCGAAAATGACAGACGCACGATCATGGCTAACCTTAGCCTTAAACAAAATAAAATCTACTGAGGCTTGAGGGCTGCAATTTGGTATGTTTGATGATTGGAGGGTGAATGATCAACATAGCAATTTGCAGCCCTCTAGCCTCAGTAGTTTTCAAGATCTGAGGGCAGACAGAAAAAGTGCGGACATAAAAGTGCGGACGGACAAACAAAGCCATCTCAATAGTTCTCTTTTACAGAAAACTAAAAATGTTTATCTACTCATTCAGGTCAAGAGTATAGAATACCATGTCGATGGCCACTCATATATTTGGCTTATTTTACTGGACCACTACAGCTTTTCTCTCTCAAATACGTATGAGGAAAATAACCGAGTTTTATTTTTCTATTCCTAATAATTCTGCTGTAATCCCATAAGAACCACACGCTGGTTTTCTGCTTTAATTATTTTTCTTTTTTGGGGGGAGGGGCTTATATAACCGGGGGTGGGGGTACTATAGTTCTAATTAACTGTCTTATACTTTATAAAATATGGCAATTGTTATTGCAAAAATACCTCCATCTATTTTTCTTCTAGTCAATTCTGTGTCCTGTACTTTATAAAGTTAAGCAGTTACCTTGTGTCCTTTACTTAACAAAGTAATGTAATGACCCTGTGTCCTATATTTTATAAAGTAATGCAATTGCCCCATGTCCTATACTTTATAAAGCAATGCAATTACCCCGTGTCCTATACTTTATAAAGTAATGCAATTACCCGTGTCCTATACTTTATAAAGTAATGCAACTGCCCCGTGTCCTATACTTTATAAAGTAATGCAACCGCCCCGTGTCCTGTACTTTTTAATGTGATACAATAACCAGTGTCCTATACTTTATGAAGTAATTCAACTGCTCTGTGTCCTATACTTTATGAAGTAATGTAATGCAATTACCCCGTGTCCTATACTTAATAATGTAAAATACAATAGCCCCGTGTCCTATACTTTATAAAGTAATGCAATAGCCCAGTGTCCTATACTTTTGTCAAGGATAAACATCCCCCCCTCCTGTAAATTTGATTTCCTTAGTTAATTTTGAATTCATCTGTTATTCATTTGCCTATCGAGTCGGGGAATTCGGCGGGCGTCGAACAAAACCGAGCTTACTTGAACCAGTCAGTAGCCATTAGCTAGGCCTCCTTAACCCCCCCCCCCCAACATCATACGATCCAGCGAACAATACAAACCCCCCTTTTCACCCCCATCACGCAATGGGGGGGCATGTAGGTATGGGGGAGGCCAAAAGGGCCATTTAGCGCTAGGGAACAGGTCAGATTCTAATCTGTAGGCATATAATGATAAGTGTGCTTTTCCTCTGCCCTCTTTGCTGGTTCTTTTGACATACTTGCAGGTACGGGTGGCCCAAAGGCTCGACGTTCGAAGAAGCCATGTTTTTTGAAGCAGGAGATGCATTTTTTCCCGCTCCGCTGGTTGAACTGACTTCGACGGACAACTGGAAAGGTGGTTAGGCACCAACAGTAGTCATAAAAGGTTCGTACATTGCAAGTAGTCAAATACCAGCCCTTCCCCTTTTTCCTAAACTCCTTAAAACTCCATTTCTTTAAACTTTAACTTCTCCCTCCACAAAGCAAAACCTCTTTGTTCGAATCCTGCCTGTATCCCATCCCTTGCCATTTACGTGCCTTGAATTCAAGTACAGATCCCGTGATAACCATCAATTATCCCTCCCCCAGTGCAATTTAAGGGCTATTTAGGTTAAGCAATATCAGTGTTGATTTTGTCTTTGTGTGAGTGCGATCACGTGTTCCTTGTTTCAAAAGTCCCAATCGAATACGATTACAAGCCTGTGATTACGTGATTTTCTGATAATCATCTTCTAGGCTACGTCATGTTTAGTATTTAAGAACGTGTATTGGGTGATATTTCAGGGGTGGATTCCATCTCCTTCAGTGTATACCGTCATTCCTAACTTAGAGCGCCTCTTTCAGGGGAGACACGCGGACTGATCGCAATTCCATGCTTCAGTATCTCATCTGCCACCAAAATCCTGAAAATTCCTGGTCGCAGTCAGTACCGAATTCCGTTGTGGCCCGAAAATGTTCATATGAATTACTCTCTCATCCTGGAGTTCCACCATTTGCATTATCTGAGACCATTTCGTGTAATCAGGGCAAGACTGAATGTTATTATTATCATTGAACTGATTGTATTACATATTGGCCCCATTTTAATCAACTTGCTTGTTGCCAAATCATTGCATCACTGTTCCCTGTGTCCTATAACTGAATCTGCCCCTTAGTGATTATGTTGTTCTGTGTCTCATTGTTTATTTGCTAAGTCTCTGTAAATAAATCCCTGTAAATTTGTAAAAGAATTCTAATTCCCATATGGCGACCTTCCCCATTCAATTGTAAATCCAGGAAAATCTAAGGCAAGTTTTCAAATAACTTTTCCTTTTGCTCATAAGCTGGGCTTTCTTGGTTTCGTGGCAGCATCAATTATAATTTTGTTTCAATTTCTCACCCAGCCAAGAGTCCAGTTTATGACATTTTATAAAGTAATGTAATAGCCCCGTGTCCTATACTTTATAGAGTAATGCAACTGCAATTTCGAATGCCTCTGGGCTACATTTTCTTCCATTCATCAGTCTTATGTCTCGGCGATAAAGTATATCTTAGTTTAACCAGACCACTGAGCTGATTAACAGCTCTCCTAGGGCTGGCCCGAAGGATTAGACTTACTTGACGTAGCTAAGAACCAACTGGTTACTTAGCAACGGGACCTAAAGCTTATTGTGGAATCCGAACCACATTATACCGAGAAATGAATTTCTATCACCAGAAATAAATTCCTCTAATTCTTCACTGGCCGGCCGGAGGCTCGAACTCGGGCCTAGCAGAGTGCTAGCCGAGAACTCTGCCAACTCGTCCAACGAAGAACTATTCCGTCAGATCAGCTTCATGTAAGTTGAAAGCAGAGTAGGATACTGGGGTATCCTGTGAAAGGGGCGTAGGTGATGTAATAGAATCCTGCACTCAATGTCACAACTAACTACGAAGGTTGGATAGACCTCAAGGGTGCTTTTGAACTAACGCCTACCAGGTCATCATGATAACAGTAACTGGAACGTACAATTCCGACCAAAGGCCAAGCGCTGAGACCTAATAGGGTCATTCAGAGCTGAAACGGAAGCTGAGAGTAAAATGGTTTTGAAAGGTGTAACTGGAGAAAAACCTTTGCAGTTGCACTATGAAATAATGCTGTTAGGAGAGGGTGGGAAGTCAATTAGAAGGAAGAGAATGTAAACGGAATTACAGTAAAATTAATGAAAACGGTTGCGGCTAGGGGTCGAAGGGACGCTGCAAAGAACCTTCTTAAGTAATGCCTACAGTGCACCGAATGAGGTGCGCTGATGGCACTACTACCACCTACGGGGATGATAACATTAATTCGTGAGTATTTCGATGAGAGAGAGAGAGAGAGAGAGAGAGAGAGAGAGAGAGAGAGAGAGAGAGAGAGAGAGAGAACAATTTTTAAGTCTCAGAGAGAGACAGAGAGAAAACAGTTTTTGTGTCTTAGAGAGAGAGAGAGAGAGAGAGAGAGAGAGAGAGAGAGAGAGAGAGAGTGCACGTAAAAATACACTCATAAATCCGCAGAGGGTCTGCATTTGTCATGATATGAATTCGATGCTTTTTTGACGGGGGGGGGGGGAGAAATCGGGGAGGGGAGGGGGCAGTCAGGGAGAAGAGAACGCCTTCTTAAATCACCCGTGAAATCATTCATAAAATAATTGACGTTCAGCTTCCATTGTTCACGTGGGATGAACCCTGCCCCCAAAAAATTCCTTCCCCTCGCCCCCTTCCCAATTCCGTCATCCAAACCCCACCCCTCCCGAACCTCTCTCCTTCCCCACCCATTAACTTTTTCCTCGTATTCCTCGGAATTAAAATAAAACACGGACAAAAACCTGAAGTGAAAAGAAATGGGCGGATAAAAAAACAAAGGGATAAAAGTCGCAGGCCCACTTTGCTTAAATCTCTGGATAAACATCATCATAAAAATTCAGGGCAAAACCGACACTAGGCAATTACTCTCGTCCATTTTAAGAAAAGTAAAAGTGAAAAGTGAGAGAGAGAGAGAGAGAGAGAGAGAGAGAGAGAGAGAGAGAGATGAATGAATAATGGGGAAGGGAGTATGTGAAATGAATGAATGTCATGACAAATTCATTCTCTCTCTCTCTCTCTCTCTCTCTCTCTCTCTCTCTCTCTCTCTCTCTCTCTCTCTCTCTCTCGTTTTATTCCAGAATGTCACTCGTGGCTGATGGAGTGCTTTTTAAGAGTAGCAGTTGGTTGATTGAGAGAGAGAGAGAGAGAGAGAGAGAGAGAGAGAGAGAGAGAGAGAGAGAGAGAGAGAGAGAGCAACAAAATATCCCTATCCAGGTACAAATCAGGCCAATATTCTCCATTGGGTTTATTATCTAAGAGGACATCCAGTTACTCTCGAAAGAAAAATGGCACCGCTAACGATGATCCAATTCTGCTTCGTTGATGGATGAAAAATCAAATGGGCATACATTCCTGTATGTATTTATGTATGTATGTATGCATGTGTATATATTTATATACATATATATACATACATACACATATATATATATATATATATATATATATCAATGACTACAAGAAAAAAAGGAAAAAAATTAACAAAAGCAAAACCACCTCAAACAATTAATTCAATCAAGCACACACACACCCTTTTATCCTGACATATGCGAATGCAAGGACACTCGCCTTTTTCCTTCCATCCTCTAACACCTGACTTTATCAAAGCAGAGAGAGAGAGAGAAACGCAATTCATCATGGCCATAAATAACTGAAGCAAAGTCAGTCGATGACGGAACCGAAGTAGGCTATGTTGCGGTTTCATATCTATAAATAGTTTTTAATTCCGATGTTGGTCGATGAAGCAGGCACAGATATCAATATAATCCTTTTTAATTTTCTTTTCCTAAAAGTACAGTTTTTTTTTCCTAAGGTACAGCAGAATGACAGGGCTACTTTTTTTCATTGCGGCTTCTGTAACAGCTGAGAAACAGCTGTAGAATGCATTTCCCAAAGATGAAAATATATATAAGTGGACTGATCGATGAAGCAGGTCCAATATAAGAATAACACTTATTTTTCTTTTTGCAAGAAACAGCAGCATGGCAGTGCAACTGTCTTCACTGTGGTTTCCGTAACAGCTGAGAAACAGCTGCAGAATGCATTTCTCAAAGATGAAAACAATTCTAAGTGGACTGATCGATGAAGGAGGTCCAATATAAGAATAATACTTATTTTTTTTTTTTGCAAGAAACAGCAGCATGGCAGTGCAACTGTCTTCACTGTGTTTCCGTAACAGCTGAGAAACAGCTGCAGAACGCATTTCTCAAAGATGAAAACAATTCTAAGTGGACTGATCGATGAAGGAGGTCCAATATAAGAATAATACTTATTTTTCTCTTTGCAATAAACAGCAGCATGGCAGTGCTACTGTCTTCACTGTGGTTTCCGTAACAGCTGAGAAACAGCTGTAGAATGCATTTCTCAAAGATGAAAATACACCTAAGTGGACTGGTCGATGAAGCATGTCCAATATAAGAATTTTTTTCTTTTTATAAGAAACAGCAGCACGACAGTTCTACTGACTTCACTGTGCTTTCTGTAACAGCTGAGAAACAGCTGTTATAGATATTTCTTCAGGGTAAAAATATATTCAAGTACACTAGCATTCAAAAGGAAAATATTTCTCAAAGGTAAAACTATATCTGAGTGGGCTAACTTTCACAGATATTTCGTCAAGATAAAAATATATTCAAGTACACTAGCATACAAAAAGAAAATATTTCTCAGAGGTAAAAATACATCTGAGAGGGCTAACTTTCAAGAAGGCAGGCAAACAAGAGCAGCTTTAAACATATAGAAAAACAAAATGATTCAACAGTATATACAGTCGGTACCAATGAAGGGAGAGAATAACAAATTTCTAATGTAAGTTGAAGAATAGCATTCTCTTTCATTTGTCAGCATAGCCTTTCTTTGTTGGACTGCCATTTTTTTCATCTGATTAAATCCTTTCTTATCTGGATTACCATTTCTAACAGGCTGATGAATCGATGTTCTTTAAGTTTTTAAAACATTCTTTCTTTGCTAGGTTATCATTTTTGACTTAGGCTGAAGAATAGTATGTTCTTAGCTGCCAACGATAAAATTCGTACCGGTAAATAAGCGCATGCATAAACAAGTATATACCCATTGCATCATCGACAATACAACAGCATCTTACCCGCCAGTGTATAAAAGACAAACACAACTCGCCTTCAATGATTCAGCCGAGTCGTATTCCAAACGGGCGGTCCATGTTTATGCAGGCACATAAACAGACCTGGGAGGAAAAAATATGAAACTGACGCCCTCTGCAGAGGTCTCATAAACACGGGAGGAATTGTTCGAATTGCAGTTCCATCACTTTGCACAAAGCGGTTCGCCCAACAAAGCACCCTTCAGCGGGAATTTATCCGCGAGGTTCCGATAGATGTTCCAATAGTGGGAGATGGATTGGAGAGGTCTAACGTGGTCAAAACTTAAGTCAGGAAATTGTATAATTGTACGCGCTTGGTACAAACAGTTTTTAGTTTTCTGTAAAAGAAAACTATTGTGCCGGTTCTGTCTGTCCGTCCGCACTTTATTCTGTCCGCCCTCAGATCTTAAAAACTACTGAGGCTAGAGGGCTACAAATTGGTATGATGATCATCCAACCTCCAGTCACCAAACATACCAAATTGCAGCCCTCTAGCCTCAGTAGTTTTTATTTTATTTAAGGTTAAAGTTAACCATGATCGTGCTTCTGCAACGATATCGGATAGGTCACCACTGGGCCGTGGTTAAGTTTCATGGGCCGCGGCTCATAGAGCATTATAACGAGACCACCGAAAGATAAATCTATTTTCGGTGGCCTCAAATATACGATGTACAGAAAACTCGATTGCGCCGAGGAAGCTTTGGCGTATTTTTTACCTGTTTCAAATTGTGGCTGGAACAACTGATGCCAGTTTTTTCTTCGAAAAACTAAGGACGACACTTTTCTCTTCGAAACGCTGGGTGACACTTTTTTTTTTTTTTTCCAAAAACTGAACACGTTTTTCGACATCGAAAAACCCGACAATATTTTTTCTTCGAAAAACTGTGGACGACAATTGTCTTCTTCAAAAAATTGGAAGACCCTTTTTTTACGAGAAAAAACATTTTCGTCGTAAGTGGCTGAAACTTTTTTCGTCTTCGGAAAAAACTGGACGAACTTTTTTCTAAAGGCAAAGAAAGTAAAAAGATAACTATCCTTTGACCTTCATCAAACACTGCAGTTTTTATCTAACATCACCACGCACTGTCTACTCCACTACAAACAAAACCAATGGACAATAACGAAGATAAAGAAAAAAATAGTATCCGAGATAATCATCGGAAAATTATAAAAATTATATGTGAAAATGGAATAAAGGTTAAATATTTCGCATTCGAGAATAGTTCATGTAAAATTTAAAAATGGACAAGAAAAGGAACGGAATGAATTTTCCTGTAACAAAATTATTCCAGCTTCACTCAACTCAAAATTACAGATGATTAGGTATATAAAAACTATAAAACTGTATTTAATAATGAAAGAGAACTTAAATAGCTAAGGAATATTTTACGCTATTTCCATGTAAAAAAACGATCGGTTAAGTAAAATAAGACAATTGTAAAAAATGCCTGAACACCAAACTACATTGGAAGAAAGTCTGGCAAATAAAAAAATATATGTATATATAAAAGAAGAGAAGTGAATACGGTTGGACGCAAAAAATGTGATTCACGAGAGAGAGAGAGAGAGAGAGAGAGAGAGAGAGAGAGAGAGAGAGAGAGAGAGAGAGAGAGAGAGAGAGAGAGAGAGAGAGAGGCGAATAATGTTGGACGCAAAAATTTGTGATTCACGAGAGAGAGAGAGAGAGAGAGAGAGAGAGAGAGAGAGAGAGAGAGAGAGAGAGAGAGAGAGAGAGGTCATGTTGGACGCAAAAAATGTGTGATTCATGAGAGAGAGAGAGAGAGAGAGAGAGAGAGAGAGAGAGAGAGAGAGAGAGAGAGAGAGAGAGAGAGAGGGAAATTCCACAAATTAAGATCTTTCCTGTCTTGTGCTGCTGTTTTTTTCTTTGTGCCCCACACCTTACCTCTCTCTCTCTCTCTCTCTCTCTCTCTCTCTCTCTCTCTCTCATACTGAAATTCATTGCCATTATATCATAATTAATCATTATTTATCTGGTGGAAATACGACTTAACAACAAGACTAAGGCCTGTATATACTTCCGCATTAGGCCTATGTACTTCCCAAAGGACATACTCAATCTCTCTCTCTCTCTCTCTCTCTCTCTCTCTCTCTCTCTCTCTCTCTCTCTCTCTCTCTCATATCATTGAAATTCATGACCAATGTGTTATAATTATCACCATTTATCACGTGCACGCAGGACTTACGAAGAAGACTAAGGCCTATGCATTGCCACCTTAGGCCTAAGTACTGCCTATATATTTCCCAAAGGGACAGTATGACTTTAGGTGAATAAGAGGAAAAAATAGGCCTAAGCAAATTTGAGGACAAATAAAGAAAACATTAGGAATAAAACGTACTATTTTCCTCAATACACAGCAAACTAAAATTCAAACGAAACTATATATATTATATATATATATATATATATATATATATATATATATATATATATATATATATATATATATATATATATATATATATATATATATATATATAATATATATATATATATATAATATATAATATATATATATATATATATATATATATATATATATATATATATATATATATATATATATATATATATATATTCACTAAGCTCAACTAACTCCGACTAACTCCAACAAAATTATAAAAAATTGTAAAAATAAAAAAACTGCTCTTGGCATAAAAATAAAGTGGACATCGAATAAATAAACAGAAAATATTGTAAAATATAAAAAAAATACTTATGTTGGCATAAAAAATAAAGTGATCATCGAATAAACACGGAAAAAATTATATAAAAATCAAAAAACTTCTCTTGGCATAAAAAAATAAAGTGGACATCGGATGAACACGGGAAAAATTATATAAAAATAAAACAAAAACTTCTCTTGGCATAAAATATAGTGGGCAGTCAATAAACAGAAAAAAATTAACTCCATAAAAAAACTGAAGTGGCCATCGAATAAATACAGAAAAAAATTGTAAAAAATAAAAAAAAAATTTCTCCCTGCATAAAAAATAAAGTGGTCATTGAATAAACAAAGGGAAAGCCTATTTTTTTCTTTTTTTTTTTTTTTTACTCAAACCGTCCAATACTGCTTTCTATTTTTGGCGCTCAAGCTTCGGCCTTCATAAAGCCATCCGCCTTTCTGGAATTTTATTGGTTTATAATCTACGTGTGCGTTTTTTTTTTTTTTTTTAATATGAGCTGCACTTGATTATAAATTCGGAATTTCAATAAAGAAAAATATGTAAATGAAAAAGATATATACATCTTTAAACGCAAAACAACTTGCTGTTAGGGATCACTCTCTCTCTCTCTCTCTCTCTCCAAAACACCTGGTAGGTCGACTTTCTCTGTCTCTCTCTCCAACAGCTAGTGGGTCGAATCTCTCTCTCTCTCTCTCTCTCTCTCTATACAGAAGTGGTGGGCTCTCTCTCTCTCTCTCTCTCTCTCTCTCTCTCTCTCTCTCTCTCTCTCTAGCAGCTGGCGATGGGGTAGCGGAATCCGACCCAATGGCGTAACCGCGTGACGTCATCCAGTGATGCCACCTTCGGTGACGTCACCCGGTGATGTCACCGACCACAATATACGAGAGACGCAGCAAGAACATTGGGGGGCGGGGAAGGGGGAGGGGGGACGGCGCGGGGGAGGGGGAAGGATACGTACCTCCGCTTATAGCCTCCAGAATGCCTCTCAGGACGTATGAATTAATTGGCGGACAACTGGGTTTGGCCTTCACTTAGAATAGCTAATTCCTCCCTTCTAAAGGTCAGAGAAGTTATTTAGTCTTATTTAATTTATTTATTTAATTTATTTGATTTATTTAATTTCTTATTTATTTATTTAATTTCTTATTCAATTTATTTAATTTCTGTCTAACTGCATCAGAAGGCAATCGGGATGGGCAACCAACTGACAGAGGTTTCAATAATGCATAGAAAGGACTGAAAAGAAAGCAGACAGTAAAAGACTTCAACAGTACATAGAAAGGACTGAAAAGAATGGAAAAAGAGAGTAAAAATAAAGTAAAGGACTTCATAATGCATAGAAAGGACTGAAAAGAAAGGACTGAAAAGTAAACTGAAAGTAAAAGACTTCAATAATGCATAGAAAGGACTGAAAAGAAAGTAAACAGAGAGTAAAAGACTTCAAAAATGCACAGAAAGGACTGAAATGAAAAAAGAAAGTAAAAGACTTCAATAATGCACAGAAAGGACTGAAAAGAAAGGAAAAAGAAGGTAAAAAGAGATTAAAAAGACTTCAATAAAGCATAGAAAGGATTGAAAAGAAAGGACTGAAAAGAAAGTAAACAGAAAGTAAAACTTCAATAATGCACAGAAAGGACTGAAGGGAAAGGAAAAAGAAAGTAAAAATAAAGTAAGAGACTTCAATAATGCATAAAAAGGAGTGAAAAGAAAGGACAGAATGGACAGAATGGAAGGAAAAGAAAGGAAAGAGAAAAGCAACAGAAAGTAAAAGACCAGCATCGTCAATGAGAAAAGTTTTAGGACAACCACAGAACATGGACGCACAGAAAGAATTCCGAAGTTTGGTGAGGGAATAGGAACGAAAAGAAAGGAAAAAGAAAGCAAAATACCAGCATCTTTAAAAATAAAAGCTTTCGGACCAGAGAACAAGGAAGCAGAGAAAGAATTCCTAAGCTCTGTGGGAGAAAGGGGGAGGGGAAGGGTTATACGGACAGCCAGTCACAGTACCGGAGAATTCGGGGTAGTAGTGCCGTCAGTGCACCACAAGCGGTACACTGTACGCATTACTTAAGGGTCTTTGCATCGTCCTTTCCGCCCCTAGCTGCAAGCTCTTTTATTCCTTTTACTGTAACCCGGTTCATACTCTCTTTACTTATTCTATTTTACTTTCCTCAACCGTATTCTAACAACTGTTTCACAGTGCAACTGAAAAAGGTTTTCCTGCTGTTACACCTTTCAAGCCATTTACTCTCAATTTTACCTTCAGAACAGAATGACTTCGTAGGTTCCAGCGATTGCCCTTTGGCCTAAATCTTATATTCCATTCCATTCCTGTAAGTTATACAAAGTAAAACACCTTTCTCATCCTCATCATCCAAATGGAATGGATGACAAAGAGAGTCGCAGCAGGCAGGTAGGTGGCCTGTCCGACGCCTCCGCTCTTTCTCTCTCTCTCTCTCTCTCTCTCTCTCTCTCTCTTTTCTTTATTCTTTTTCTCTTTCTGTCTTTCTTGTTTTTTCCCAACTCCGTTCAATCTGCATTTCCAGTCGGTTCCCCTTCCTTTCATTAGTTGAACAAGATAAATGCATCTTCCTTCATATCCACGTCACTCATATCTATTGCCTTTATGAGTTGTGTCTCTCACAGCGCCAGAGGAGAGAGAGAGAGAGAGAGAGAGAGAGAGAGAGAGAGAGAGAGAGAGAGAGAGAGGGACAGCAGGCGGACGGACGGAAAGAGAATGAGTGGGAATTTTCCCTCGGCGTAATTGATAAGGAATGGTTTAGAATTTTCCAGTTCTGAAATGGGTTTCTCTCTCTCTCTCTCTCTCTCTCTCTCTCTCTCTCTCTCTCTTTGGTGATGAAGAATATTCTCTCTCTCTCTCTCTCTTTGGTGATGAAGAATATTCTCTCTCTCTCTCTCTTTCTGTATATCTCTTTGGTGATGAAGAATTCTCTCTCTCTCTCTCTCTCTCTCTCTCTCTCTCTCTCTCTCTCTCTCTCTCTCTCTCTTTGGTGATGAAGAATATTCTCTCTGTCTGTCTGTCTGTCTGTCTCTTTGGTGATGAAGAATATTCTCTGTCTCTCTTTCTCTCTCTCTCTCTGTATATCTCTTTGGTGATGAAGAATTCTCTCTCTCTCTCTCTCTCTCTCTCTCTCTCTCTCTCTCTCTCTCTCTCTCTCTCTCTCTGGATATTTCGTCTGTGATGAAGAATATTCCATTTGCCCTTTTACGCGAAAGGGCTGCCATAGATTCATTAATAGGGGGAATTTCAGCTTGCGGGCTCGCATCTCCTTTTATTTGGAAAAAGGGGGCGTTGCTACGGCATTTTCTACACCATTTCCTACAGCATTTGTTGTACAGTTAACCCTGTAACTACAGTGTCTTCTCATCACGCGCCATTTGATTGTGAGGGCTGGTTCGGTTTTGATAGAAAAAAACCTGAGATGCTTGCGGTGTTGTTGTTATAATTATTATTATTATTATTATTATTATTATTATTATTATTATTATTATTATTATTATTATTATTATTATTATTCAGAGTATGAACCCTATTCACATGGAACAAGCTCACCAAAGGGGCCACTGACTTGAAATTCCAATTCCCAAAGAATGTGGGGTTCATTTGACAGAAGTAATAGAAGGTAATGGGAAATACAGAAACAGGAGATCGGTGATTAAAGAAGAAAAACAAATTAACAAATCAATAAATAAATAGGTGAAAATGTATAAGTAAATTATCAAAATACAAAGAGAATTGCTTTTGGGTAGTAATGCGTTGCATCTTCGCTTGAGCTTTTGAGAATCCAATTGCACTTCATCCTCGGGGGGACACTGTATGGCAATGCACGATATATCTAAAATCACCCCAACCCCATTTGGGGGGGGAGGGGTACAAGTACGAAGCATCATTCTACAATACAAAACGTTCGCATTAGAGGCGCTCGAACGCAAACCAAATTTCAGATCAGGTCTGATTATTAATATCCACTCATCAACTTTGGCTAAGAAAATATAATTCGATTTGACTGACGTGAAAGGTAAACAAGTACAAAATGCGCCGAAATGTCTTCGCCGCAATCGAGTTTTCTGTACAGCCGCTACAGCGTATAATCTAGGCCACCGAAAATAGATCTATCTTTCGGTGGTCTCAGTATAATGCCGTATGAGCCGCGGCCCATAAAACTCTAACCAAAGCCCGGTGGTGGCCTGTCGTATATCGTTACCAGAAGCAAGATTATGGCTAACTTTATCCTTAAATAAAATAAAAACTACTGATGCTAGAGGGCTGCAATTTGGAATGTTTGATGATTGGAAAGTGGATGATCAACATACTAATTTGCAGCCCTTTAGCCTCAGTACTTTTTAAGATCTGAGGGCGGACAGAAAAAAAGTGCAGACAGAAAAAGTGCGGACGGACAGACAAAGCCGGCACAATAGTTTTCTTATACAGAAAACTAAAAACAGCGTCGATAAAGCTTTTTACTATCGTGGATAGTCCGAATGAAATTTGGATATATAAATATGTGTGTGTGTGTGTGTTGGGTTATGTCGTATACTACGGGTATTTATGCTTCGTAGAAATAGCCTCGAATTTACGCTAAGTTATTTGGCATTTCCGGATTTACGCTATTTCATCTCAAGGTGAACCATTAACTTGGTATATAACTACGTGTTTTAGCTGATGAGATTTTAGCAATTACCGCACTTTTTCAGTCACCGCATTTTTCACAATTACCGTACTTTTTCACAATTATTCTGTTTTCACTATTACCGTACTTTTTCACAGTTACCAACCTTTTTCAATCAACTGAAATCAACTTAAAAATGCTAGCAGGATAGGTAACCATCACCGTGAAAGCTAATAAATAATTCATCATGAAAACGATTTAGTCAAATCGGTCGATTAATGGTCGGCGCCCCACAGGGGAGAGGGGCAAATTATTTTTCAGCCATTTCATAGGTGATGTAAATGAAGGACTCAATTGACGAGAGAAAATAAATTAAATCAGTTCCTACCTGTTGCTGTTGATTTTCACAGACATAAGAAAATGAAAGACAGAGTTAATCTTCACAGAAAGAAGAAAACGAGAAATAATGTTAATTTTCAGACAAAATAAAACGAATGTCAAGTGTCACAGACGGAAAATACTGAATGTTAAATTTTAGACAGAAGACAATGACGGGATTTCAATTTTTACAGACGAAAGGTAACTGAAAGAAAAAATATACAAAAAAGTTATATTTTTTCCAGGCCTCCTTCCAAACTTCCTTTCTATACTTACTTCCAGGCCTTCTTTCCAGACCTGCTTTCCAGACCTCCTTCCAGACCTGCTTTCCAGACCTCCTTCCAAACTCCCTTTCTATATCTACTTCCAGGCCTTCTTTCCAGACCTCCTTCCAGACCTGCTTTCCAGACCTCCTTCCAGATCTGCTTTCAAGACCTTCCTCCAGACCTTCTTTCCGGACCTACTTTCCAGACCTGCTTTCCAGCCCTCCTTCCAGACCTGCATTCCAGACCTCCTCCCGGGCCTTATTTCTTTCTAGACCTCTTAACAGACCTTTCAAAACCAGCTTTCCAAACTCCTTATTTCTTTCCAGACCTTTCGAAACCAGCTTTCCAGAACTCCTTCCAGACCTTCTTTCCAGGTTTTTCCAAACCTACTTCCACACCTGCTTTCCAGACCTCCTTCCAGACATTCTTTCCAGAACTCCTTCCAGACCTTCTTTCTAGGCTTCTTTCCAGACCTACTTCCAGACCTGCTTTCCAGACCTCCTTCCAGACCTTTCCAGACCTTCTTTCCAGGCCTTGTATAAGTGTTTTGGACCTTTTCCAGCGATGATGGCCTTCGAGATGGGCAAAGTTAGCTCCTGCTGAAAGAGCAGTGACGTGAATGTGATTTTAAATCGAGTGACTCAGCAACCTTCCACCCACTATCTTCTCTGTCCCTCCTCGGGTCTCCTTTTTTATTTATTTTTGTTTTTTATGGAAACAGAAAGAAAAGGATAGATGGAAAAGACTAAGAAATTCGTGAAGTGGAATTTTGTGTGTTCGTTGCTTCTTTAGTGATGGAAATTTGTAAGTGTTATGGAACTATTGTTTGCTTTTAATATGATATTAGTTATAAAGAGTTACGGAACTACTGAATCGATTGTGATTAAATCTGCATTTGATTTTACCAAACAATTGCAATGGCATTTTACTTATATTTCGTTACGTTATGGAATCATGACACGCAATGAATTCACTCACGCTTCTTTATTTAGAAGTTTCTTGAAGAAAGCTGAAAATTGCAAAATACGAGGATAAAAAATAATAATAAAAGTTCTAGCTCATAAAATTCAATCACTATTGAAATAATAGTGTGTGGATAAGTTCAATATAACGTAAAAAAATTAAAAGCTGATCAAATACACAAAAATCGTTTCCACGGCCATGTTAAATATTTCACCTACCACTCAAGAGATAAAAACTAAAAATAAAAAAATAAAAAATTAGAGGTAAAAAATCGAAAACTTATTTACACGAGAGAGAGAGAGAGAGAGAGAGAGAGAGAGGAGAAATAATTTGGATGTGGAAATCTTTCGTGACAGAGAGAGAGAGAGAGAGAGAGAGAGAGAGAGAGAGAGAGAGAGAGAGAGGAGAAATAATTTGGATGTGGAAATCTTTCGTGACAGAGAGAGAGAGAGAGAGAGAGAGAGAGAGAGAGAGAGAGAGAGAGAGAGAGAGAGAGGGGGTTATTATGAACCTACTCATATATTATTTATATCATTACCAAGAAGCTATTAACTTGGAGCGAACGGTCCCAGAATGCAATGCTCTGAGGCAAAAATAAAAGTTAAAAATACCAGCTCAGGTGGGCCACGTTAATTTGATTTGCGTTCGTCAAGCGATGCATGATAAGCATTAAAATAATGAGGAAAAACAGCTTTTTTGATCTGAAGGAAGCGTGAAGTGGACAGCACATTCAAAACAATCCTGAAAATAAACCATAAACCTCTCTCTCTCTCTCTCTCTCTCTCTCTCTCTCTCTCTCTAACAAAAGACTTCCTCATCCAAATTATTTCTCCTCTCTCTCTCTCTCTCTCTCTCTCTCTCTCTCTCTCTCTCTCTCTCTCTCTCTCTCTCTCAAACAAAAGACTTCGTCACCCAAATGATTTCTCCTCTGTGTGTGTGTCACAAAAGATTTCCACATCCAGATTATTTCTCCTCTCTCTCTCTCTCTCTCTCTCTCTCTCTCTCTCTCTCTCTCTCACACACACACAAAAGATTTCAACATCCAAATTATCTCTCTCTCTCTCTCTCTCTCTCTCTCTCTCTCTCTCTCTCTCTCTCTCTCTCTCTCTCACACACACACATTTGCACACTCCAGCGAGACCGAATTATTTCTCTTTTAAGACTAAAACAAATTTTTTTTTACAAATGAAAATTCAATACAATACAGCATTTTTGCATTGATATTACTCACGACTAATACACCTGGCCGTTGACTGATCAGTTTACCTGTGAGAGAGAAAAAATCTATTATTATTAAACGGTAAATCTATATTTGAATTATAAATGGCTGTTTTTCATACGAGGTGAGAACACAACATTGACTAAAAAATAGCACAGAAATTTAAATTGCAGTTTTACAGTCACTGCTCAGCTAATTATGAGTATACATACATATATATATATATATATATATATATATATATATATATATATATATATATATATATATATATATGTGTGTGTGTGTGTGTGTGTGTGTGTATATATAAATAATATATATATACATATATATATATATAAGGCACGGATTCGAATCCTGGGCCTAAACACATGCAAAATATATATTCTTTTAGTAAGTCAACCCTTAGATATTTATATGGCATAGTGAATTAATATTTGAGAACATAAAAAATATCACTTGTGAAATACTGACAAAATAATCAATTTATTTAGACAAAATATTGTCTTCGTACAAACTATCACAATAATGAGACAATCTTTGAGGATGGACACGATTCGCATTAGTTTTCAAAATTCTCTTTTAAAATCTGACCCTTTTTATCGAGTTTGAGGACATTTCAGAATCAAAAGACTTAACTTGTATCTTCAAATTGCTCACGTTAACCAGTGGACCAACATCGAACAAGCAAAGACGGGCCGAGGAACGAATACGTTGAACGAAAACAACCACAGTTGTCAAACCCCATTAGAATGACGGCCAAGATAGAGGTTGTCATATAACGCCGCCATCAAACTTTTTTTGGCCTCCTCGTCGCCACCTGTTCTCTCTCTCTCTCTCTCTCTCTCTCTTACTTGGTATAGATGCGTCTAGCTCACAACTGGACGCCTCTCTCTCTCTCTCTCTCTCTCTCTCTCTCTCTCTCTCTCTCTCTCTCTCTTACTTGGTATAGATGCGTCTAGCTCACAACTGGACGCCTCTCTCTCTCTCTCTCTCTCTCTCTCTCTCTCTCTCTCTCTCTCTCTCTCTCTCTCTTACTTGGTATAGATGCGTCTAGCTCACAACTGGACGCCTCTCTCTCTCTCTCTCTCTCTCTCTCTCTCTCTCTCTCTCTCTCTCTCTTACTTGGTATAGATGCGTCTAGCTCACAACTGGACGCCTCTCTCTCTCTCTCTCTCTCTCTTCTCTCTCTCTCTCTCTCTCTCTCTTACTTGGTATAGATGCGTCTAGCTCACAACTGGACGCCTCTCTCTCTCTCTCTCTCTCTCTCTCTCTCTCTCTTACTTGGTGATAGACGCGTCTAGCTCACAACTGGACGTCTCTCTCTCTCTCTCTCTCTCTCTCTCTCTCTCTCTCTCTCTCTCTCTCTCTCTCTCTCTCTTACTTGGTATAGATGCGTCTAGCTCACAACTGGACGCCTCTCTCTCTCTCTCTCTCTCTCTCTCTCTCTCTCTCTCTCTCTCTCTCTCTCTCTCTCTTTACTTGGTATAGATGCGTCTGGCTCACAACTGGACGCCTCTCTCTCTCTCTCTCTCTCTCTCTCTCTCTCTCTCTCTCTCTCTCTCTCTCTCTCTCTCTCTCTTACTTGGTATAGATGCGTCTAGCTCACAACTGGACGCCTCTCTCTCTCTCTCTCTCTCTCTCTCTCTCTCTCTCTCTCTCTCTCTCTCTCTCTCTCTCTCTCTTACTTGGTGATAGACGCGTCTAGCTCACAACTGGACGTCTCTCTCTCTCTCTCTCTCTCTCTCTCTCTCTCTCTCGCTTTCTTGGTGGTAGGCGCGTCTAGCTCACAGCTAGACGACTCTCTCTCTCTCTCTCTCTCTCTCTCTCTCTCTCTCTCTCTCTCTCTCTCTCTCTCTCTCTGGCTTATTTGGTGGTAGGCGCGTCTAGCTTACAACTGGACGACTCTCTCTCTCGCTCTCTCTCTCTCTGGCTTTCTTGGTGGTAGGCGCGTCTAGCTCATGGACGACTCTCTCTCTCTCTCTCTCTCGGTGGTAGTGGGTTAAACTCACAATTGGACGACCCGTGTTCGAATCTTAGTTTTCAAAAGATTTTTGTAGGTCGTAGCTAGAATGAGAGAGAGAGAGAGAGAGAGAGAGAGAGAGAGAGAGAGAGAGAGAGAGAGAGAGAGACTAGACGTCATAGTTCACTGTTCCATCAAAACGAGAGGGAGTCAACAAGGTAATCCTCACCTCACCAGAGTGAAAGCATTCATAACTTATATTTCCTCTCTCTCTCTCTCTCTCTCTCTCTCTCTCTCTCTCTCTCTCTCTCTCTCTCTCTCTCTCACTCTCTCTCTCTCTCTCTCTCTGTTTACTGTAATTTAGATCACAACAGCACAATGAATCCCTCCTTTGTATTTGAAACTACGGATCTTTCCTAGATAGTGACCCACCCTCCCGGGGGTTTTAACCCGCTATGCATCCACCTTCGCGGCGTGTTCAGTACAAGCCCGTTGGGGATGACCGTCAAACCTTAAACAAAAGACTGTAAATATCATAAAGGTAATGACCCCCAGAAAATATTAGTCCTAGATAACGATCCCCGAAAACCTTTGGGGTTACTATCTAGGAAAGATCCTTGCAAATATCATAAAGATATTGACCCCCAAGAAATATTAGTCCTAGATAACGACCCCCGAACTTTGCGGGGGTCATTATCTAGGAAAGATCCCAAATTATTAACCAGCATAAGAGAACAGTTTATCATTTGTAATTAATCTATATTTTACATCAAGGAAGAACTACTTAAAAAAAATATTAAATGCTGGATATTACAATCTATTTAATCAACGGACCAATAGTCTTTAACAACTCTGCTACCTTGTGAATAACAGTAATATCAGTTATAGTGTCAATATCAGCAATAGTGTCAATATCAGTAAGTTTCAATTTTTTTTAAATAAAAATGGCAAGCCGGTTTACCTTTAAAATACTCGATTAAAAGTGATATGGCAATAATTGCCATTGGTTTGTATGGTATGACAGGATAGGTATTTTGTTGGTTAAATATATAAGACATGATGAATATCTTCAGAGTATATATATATATATATATATATATATATATATATATATATATATATATATATATATATATATATATATATATATACATGTGTGTGTATACACAAGAAATCAATATGCAATCACGCGTGGAACAGAAATAAATTTCTGACTCACACCGGGATCGAACCCAGGTCTTTCAATTGTATGCATGTATGTCTGTAATATATATATAATGTGTGTGTTATTGGAACAAAACCTATTGACATTAGGCACCTTTAAAACATAATTCTACAAATTCACAATCTGAAGCATTCAAAAGGGCAAATAAAAAAAAGTAATCTACCATTAAAATCAAAATCAAACAATCCCGTTAGATTCACGAAAATAAAAAAAAACAAGCAATACAGCCAATATAACGTTCCTTTATAAACAATCACAAAAATAGAGAAAATAAAAAATAAAAAAATCAAACCGAACTGACCTCTCAAGTCTAAAGAGGAGAAAAGGCATATCACTCCACCGATTGTAAAATACAGAATGAGCCATTGCTCAAAGGTCGGTCTCCATTGAGCCAGTAGGTGGGGAGTGACATGTAACTCGTGAAGAGAAATGATGTATAGGATGTATACCATCAGGTATAAAGAAAAATATATCTGCTTTTATTTATACAATATCTCGTCTGGAACATACACGCACATGAGTGTGAATTTTATAGTTTTTGATCTATTTTTTCTTTTGATTTTCGCTTTTGCGATGGAACAGCACTGTTCAATATTATATATTAGTGCATATTTTTAACTTTGCCTAATAGTATACGCGCATGATTATTCTTTTTTGTTCAACTACGCGTATGAGTGGACTTGCATAATTTTTATTTTTAATTCGACCTTGCGTAAGAGTGTACTTTAATAATTTTCTGTTACATTGCCTACAAGCATTATAATCACTATTTATAACATCTAAGACAACTTAACTTGATAGGCATTACCCTCGAAACAAGTCGCCACATTGCAATGTTTTAAAACTTAAAAATGTACATAAACGGACATCCCCCTTAGAACAATGACTGCATGTGCCAATCTTTGAAACCTCTCATGGGAAAATATGTGGCCCTTCGTTCACATAAGCTTAAACCCTGCCAATAAACACGGTAAAACTATACACACACACACACACACACACACACACACACACACACATATATATATATATATATATATATATATATATATATATATATATATATATATATATATATATATTCAGCAATAAAATATGAAATAACTGCTGGCAAAACTCACTGTAACGTCACCAAATAATAAAAGAAACAAACAAACACAGACAGGCGTCCTTTATAAACATCCGGAGACAGGAAATAATCCGAATCTTTGCCCACGAACAGCTGCTGACAGGAAAGGGGGGGGAGAGAGAGAGAGAAGAAATCGACAGCCCTACGAGGCAAACAAACTTCCCGATTCGATGTTGTTGTTAAAATGTTTATTATTATTGTTGTTGTTGTAGCTGTTGTTTAACACTTGGGATGTACAATACATTTTCACACACAACAACAAAAGCCCAATAACCTGGTTGAAGAGCTTGAGAATAGCACGCCCCTAAGTGTAAACAAAAAATAAATTAAAAATAGTACGTATATAAAGAAAAACTTTAAATCTTTCGCCTCAACTTATTCAAGCGTCATTCTTCTCTTCCCCAGAACAAATAAACAAAAGCTCTAGCAAATACACAGACGCAGATGCAATAAAATAATCCGCTTATTTCACAGCTGAGAAAGACGGAAGTCGCAAATAATAAAAATGAAAACAAAGAAAAAGGGGAGAGTAAATAAAAGTATAAATGAGTGACGTCAGCGCTGAAGAAGGCAGGCAGGCAGGCAGAGAGAGAGAGAAAGAGAGTAAAAGGCACTGAGAGAGAGAGAGAGAGAGAGAGAGAGAGAGAGAGAGAGAGAGATGATGGGGGAAAGAGAGAGATTATGGGGAAAAGGAGAGAGAGAGAGAGAGAGAGAGAGAGAGAGAGAGAGAGAGAGAGAGAGAGAGAGAGAGAGAGAGAGAGATTTGTGGAAAACTCTTGCGAGCCAAAAGAGAGGGGGGGGGGGATTTGGAGCCATAATGTAAACAACATCGAGAGTGGCCTAATCTCTTCGGCTTCGGTAAACAAACTGGATGTTTCTGAAAAAAAAAAAAAAACAGTATGGTGGCATTCAGGATGGCCCCTCTCTCTCTGCCTACTGTATGTGAATGCAAAAAAAAAAGAACAAAAACAACATAAAAATGTGGCCCCAATCCTTCGCTCTGCATTCAGGAATGGTACACGAAAATAAACACTCGTATGAGTGGTCACGCTTGGATCAGGCATTTTCTAGCACAGAGGTTTCATCCCGGATTCTGTTAGTGAAAAATGAGGGTGGATGTTGTTTTTTAATCTTAGTATTTTTCAGCTTTATTTTTATTATTTTTTTTTTTTTGGCAAAGGACAACAGGTCAATCTTGGAAATAAGATAATAAATGAAGTAACGCCCTATATCTGTAACAAGTGCATTTTTAGCTCATCGCATGGCTCAGAGAGAGAGAGAGAGAGAGAGAGAGAGAGAGAGAGAGAGAGAGAGAGAGAGAGACCTATCACCCCGTCTCTCGCATATGTGAGAGAGAGAGAGAGAGAGAGAGAGAGAGAGAGAGAGAGAGAGAGAGAGAGAGAGAGAGCGTAACTTAAACACAATGACACAGCACCTGTTATTTTACTTTTAACATTAAAATAAAAAAAAATGAAATTCATCAACTGACACAAACACTAATATCGGTCATAACCACCTGATTCCGAAAAACCTAACACGATCAAGACACTGACATTCCCAAGCTCGGATTTAAAAATTCCCGAGAGTAATAACAAAATAACAACCTCGAGAGACGCGGAATGTCGTCCTCCAGCTCTCGAGGAGCAAGAGCTGAAGTAGTACTTGAAAAGAAAGAAGGGGAGAGAGACCAATTTTTAAATGGAGTAAGACCGAGGGATATTAAAAAGAGGGGGGGGGGTATGACCAGCGAGTGGATGTGAACTTTAAAGAAGAAGAACTTTGCTGGAAGGAATTACAAGGATAGCTGGATGGAAGGATGAATAAATGAATGGATGGAGGATGAATGGACAGCTGGATGAATGGGTGGCTGGATGAATGGATGGTTGGATGGGTTGATGAATGGATGGATGGATTAGTGAAAGACTGGATGGATGAATGGAAAAGATGGATGGATGGATGGATGCATGGATGGATGGAATGGGTTGATGAATGGATGGATGGATTGGTGAATGACTGAATGGATGGATGGATGGACGTTAAAATATGAAGAGCGTTTAAAACATGTAAAAAATGCGCCGAAGATAGAATTTTCTGTACAGCGTATAATGCTGAATGAAATCTTAGCCGCAGCCCACGAAACTCTCAGCCGGCCGTGGTGGCCTGTGTTGTTGCGTTTCCAGAAGCACGATCATGGGTAAGTTTAACCTTAAATCAAATAAAAATTACTGAGGCTAGAGGGCTGCACTTTGGTATGTTTGATGATTGGAGGGTGGATGATCAACTTACCAATTTGCAGCCCTCTAGCCTCAGTAGTTTTTAAGATCTGAGGGCAGACAGAAGAAGTGCGGATGGACAGACAAAGCCATCTCAATAGTTTCTTTTACAGAAAACTAAAAACTGTTTTGGGTATAAAATAACCAAATAAATATTTAAACATGCAAAGGAGTCAAAAGGGTTAAAAATTAAAAATTTCAATAAATAAGAAACTTTTTGGTATAAATTGAAAAATTAAAAAACCCACAGTTTTGGTATATACTGACGAGATATTTAAAAAAGCAAAGGAGTAAAGCTTGCTAAAAAGTAAAAATGATAGAGTAAATATATTTCCTTTCAAAAAAATGTACAATTTTTTAGGCATCACTTCTTCTTTCGACCTTATGAGTCCCACTGTATAGCAGGGTCGGCCGCTCGAGTCAACTTTCTCCATCTATTTCTATTTCTCGCATCTTCTTCCCCCAGTCCCACCTCACCTATATCCATCCTCACTACATCCATCCATCTGATCTGCTGACGCCCCATATTCCTCTTCTCCATCACTGGCATGTTCTTGGCTCTCTTGATTGGTTCCATCTCCTCCCCATCACTGGCATGTTCTTAGCTCTCTTTGACTGTTCACTTTTTTTTTTTAGGCATCACTATCATCCCCTAAAATCCATAAAATCACATAAAGAGCCTAACTAACATTTACCACCATCCCTTAGGAATAAATGAGAGAAAATGTGGATCCAATACACAGTCAGCCAAAGTAGATTTGCAACAAAAAAAAAACTTTCTCCTGGAAAAAAGCCGGACAAGATCTCAAAAAATTATTCCTCGTTAACCACTTGAACGTATGAAGGGAAAATTGCGAGACAAGAAGAAGAAGAAGAAGAAGAAGAAGAAGAAGAAGAAGAAGAAGAAGAAGAAGAAGACTTTTAAACGATCTCGAGCAGAAAATAACCCGTCTAGCGAATTATGCGTCGCATCGAAAGTGCTCATTACCCTAAGTCGCAATGACAGGGCTGCTTTTCCCGACGACTCACGGCGATTCAGACGCTACATTGCCAATCAGCTGCTGATGCCTTTTTGCTTCCCAGAAAGAAAATGCAGGGAAAGTGTCAGAACGAAAGAGGGGAGGGGGAACGATTTCTATGGCCAGGGAACTGGAGAGGGATTTTTCAGAATACGAATGAGGCTGAAGATGGCACGTCTTAAACATTATAATGAGGCCTGTAAGCGATTTTGTCTGCTGGAACTGTGTGTGAGAGAGAGAGAGAGAGAGAGAGAGAGAGAGAGAGAGAGAGAGAGAGAGATGACCTAACTTATTCTGTCTTCCTGGAAAGGTAGACAAAACCTGTATTAGGCAGAGATCTGCTACACTGTGAGAGAGAGAGAGAGAGAGAGAGAGAGAGAGAGAGAGAGAGAGAGAGAGAGAGAGAGAGCTAACTTATTCTGTCTTCCTGAAAATGGTAGAGGAAACCTGTATGACGCAGAGGTCTACTACAACTATGTGTGTGTGTGTGAGGTCTACTACAACTGTGTGTGTGTGTGTGTGTGTGTGAGAGAGAGAGAGAGAGAGAGAGAGAGAGAGAGAGAGAGAGAGAGAGAGAGAGAGAGAGAATGACCTAACTTATTCTGTCTTCCTGAAAATGGTAGAGGAAATTTGTATTATGCAGAGGTCTACTACAACTGTGTATGAGAGAGAGAGAGAGAGAGAGAGAGAGAGAGAGAGAGAGAGAGAGAGAGAGAGAGAGAGAATGACCAAACTTATTCTGTCTTCCTGAAAATGGTAGAGGAAACCTGTATTATGCAGAGGTCTACTACAACTGTGTGTGTGTGTATGAGGTCTACTACAACTGTGTATGCGTGTGTGTGAGGTCTACTATAACTGGGTGTGTGTGAGGTCTACTACAACTGTGTGTGTGGTCTACTACAACTGTGTGTGTGTGAGGTCTACTACAACTGTGTGTGTGTGGTCTACTACAACTGTGTGTGTGAGGTCTACTACAACTGTGTGTGTGTGAGAGAGGTCTACTACAACTGTGTGTGTGTGTGTGTGTGAGGTCTACTACAACTGTGTGTGTGTGAGGTCTACTACAACTGCGTGTGTGTGAGGTCTACTACATATGGGGTGCGTGTGTGTGTGTGTGTGTGTGTGAGAGAGAGAGAGAGAGAGAGAGAGAGAGAGAGAGAGAGAGAGGTCTACTACAACTGTGTGTGTGTGAGGTCAACTGCAACTGTGTGTGTGTGTGTGAGGTCTACTACAACTGTGTGTGTGTGAGGTCTACTACAACTGTTTGTGTGCATGTGAGGTGTACTACAACTGTGTGTGTGTATGTGTGAGGTCTACTACAACTGTGTGTGTGTGAGGTCTACTACAACTGTGTGTGTGTGAGGTCTAGTAAAACTGTGTGTGTGTGTGTGTGTGTGAGGTCTACTACAACTGTGTGTGTGTGTGTGTGAGGTCTACTACAACTGTGTGTGTGTGTGCAATGTCTACTACAACTGTGTGTGTGAGGTCTAGTAAAACTGTGTGTGTGTGAGGTCTACTACAACTGTGTGTGTGTGTGAGGTCTACTACAACTGTGTGTGTGTGCGATGTCTACTACAACTGTGTGTGTAAGTGAGGTCTACTACAACTGTGTGTGTGTGTGTGAGGTCTACTACAACTGTGTGTGTGTGAGGTCTACTACAACTGTGTGTGTAAGAGGTCTACTACAACTGTGTGTGTAAGAGGTCTACTACAACTGTGTGTGTGTGTGAGGTCTACTACAACTGTGTGTGTGTGTGTGAGGTCTACTACAACTGTGTGTGTGTGTGAGGTCTACTAAAACTGTGTGTGTGCGATGTCTACTACAACTGTGTGTGTGAGGTCTACTAAAACTGTGTGTGTGTGTGAGGTCTACTAAAACTGTGTGTGTGTGTGAGGTCTACTACAACTGTGTGTGTGTGTGTGACATCTACTACAACTGTGTGTGTGTTTGAGGTCTACTACAACTGTGTGTGTGTGAGGTCTACTACAACTGTGTGTGTGTGTGTGTGTGTGTGTGTGTGAGGTCTACTTCAACTATGTGTGTGTGTGTTTGAGGTATACTACAACTGTATGTGTGTGAGGTCTACTACAACTGTGTGTGTGTGAGGTCTACTACAACTGTGTGTGTGTGAGGTCTACTACACTGTGTGTGTGAGGTCTACTACAACTGTATGTGTGTGAGGTCTACTACAACTGTGTGTGTGTGAGGTGTACTACAACTGTGTGTGTGTGTGAGGTCTACTACATTGTGTGTGTGAGGTCTACTACAACTGTGTGTGTGTGTGTGTGAGGTCTACTACAACTGTGTGTGTGTGAGGTCTGCTACAACTGTGTGTGTGTGAGGTCTGCTACAACTGTGTGTGTGTGTGAGGTCTACTACAACTGTGTGTGTGTGAGGTCTACTACAACTGTGTGTGTGTGCAAGGTCTACTACAACTGTGTGTGTGTGTGAGGTCTACTACAACTGTGTGTGTGTGTGTGAGAGGTCTGCTTCAACTGTGTGTGTGTGTGTGTGTGTGTGTGAGGTCTACTTCAACTGTGTGTGTGTGTGAGGTCTACTTCAATTGTGTGTGTGTGTGAGGTCTACCACAACTGTATGTGTTTGAGGTCTACTACAACTGTGTGTGTGTGTGTGTGTGTGTGTGTGAGGTCTACTACAACTGTGTGTGTGTGAGGTCTACTACAACTGTGTGTGTGTGTGTGAGGTCTACTACAACTGTGTGTGTGTGTGTGAGTGTGAGGTCTACTACAACTGTGTGTGTGTGAGGTCTACTACAACTGTGTGTGTGTGTGTGAGGTCTGCTACAACTGTGTGTGTGTGAGGTCTACTAAAACTGTGTGTGTGTGTGTGTGTGTGTGTGTGTGTGAGGTCTGCTACAACTGTGTGTGTGTGAGGTCTACTACAACTGTGCATGTGTGTGTGTGATGTCTACTACAACTGTGTGTGTGTGTGAGGTCTACTACAACTGTGTGTGTGTGAGGTCTACTACAACTGTGTGTGTGTGTGTGAGGTCTACTTCAACTGTGTGTGTGTGTGTGTGTGTGTGTGTGTGTGTGTGTGTGAGGTCTACTACAACTGTGTGTGTGTGTGTGAGGTCTACTACAACTGTGTGTGTGTGTGCATGAGATCTACTACAACTATGTGTGTGTGCGTGAGGTCTACTACAACTGTGTGTGTGAGGTCTACTACAACTGTGTGTGTGTGTGTGTGAGGTCTACAACAACTGTGTGTGTGTGTATGAGGTCTACTACAACTGTGTGTGTGTGTGTGAGGTCTACTACAACTGTGTGTGTGTGTGTGAGGTCTACAACAACTGTGTGTGTGTGAGGTCTACTACAACTGTGTGTGTGAGGTCTATTACAACTGTGTGTGTGTGTGTGTGTGAGGTCTACTACAACTGTGTGTGTGTGAGGTCTACAACAACTGTGTGTGTGTGAGGTCTACTACAACAGTGTGTGTGAGGTCTACAACAACTGTGTGTGTGTGAGGTCTACTACAACTGTGTGTGTGTGTGTGTGAGGTCTACAACAACTGTGGGTGTGTGTGTGTGAGGTCTGCTAAAACTGTGTGTGTGTGAGGTCTACAACAACTGTGTGTGTGTGAGGTCTACTACAACTGTGTGTGTGTGTGAGGTCTACTACAACTGTGTGTGTGTGAGGTCTACTTCAACTGTCTGCGTGTGTGTGAGGTCTACTTCAACTGTGTGTGTGTGAGGTCTACAACATCTGTGTGTGTGTGAGGTCTACTTCAACTGTGTGCGTGTGTGTGAGGTCTACAACAACTCTGTGTGTGTGTGTGTGTGTGTGTGTGTGTGTGAGGTCTACAACAACTGTGTGTGTGTGTGAGGTCTACTACAACTGTGTGTGTGTGTGTGAGGTCTACTACAACTGTGTGTGTGAGGTCTACTTCAACTGTGTGCGTGTGTGTGAGGTCTACTACAACTGTGTGTGTGTGTGAGGTCTACAACAACTGTGTGTGTGTGTGAGGTCTACTTCAACTGTGTGCGTGTGTGTGAGGTCTACTACAACTGTGTGTGTGTGTGAGGTCTACAACAACTGTGTGTGTGTGTGTGAGGTCTACAACAACTGTGTGTGTGAGGTCCACTTCAACTGTGTGCATGTGTGTGAGGTCTACTACAACTGTGTGCGTGTGTGTGAGGTCTACAACAACTGTGTGTGTGTGTGAGGTCTACAACAACTGTGTGTGTCTGAGGTCTACTTCAACTGTGTGCGTGTGTGTGAGGTCTACAACAACAACTGTGTGTGTGTGTGTGTGTGTGTGTGAGGTCTACAACAACTGTGTGTGTGTGTGAGGTCTACTACAACTGTGTGTGTGTGTGAGGTCTACAACAACTGTGTGTGTGTGAGGTCTACTTCAACTGTGTGCGTGTGTGTGAGGTCTACTACAACTGTGTGTGTGTGAGGTCTACAACAACTGTGTGTGTGTGTGAGGTCTACAACAACTGTGTGTGTGTGTGTGAGGTCTACTTCAACTGTGTGCATGGGTGTGAGGTCTACAACAACTGTGTGTGTGTGTGTGAGGTCTACAACAACTGTGTGTGTGTGTGTGTGTGAGGTCTACTACAACTGTGTGCGTGTGTGTGAGGTCTACAACAACTGTGTGTGTGTGTGTGTGAGGTCTACTTCAACTGTGTGCATGTGTGTGAGGTCTACAACAACTGTGTGTGTGTGTGAGGTCTACTTCAACTGTGTGCGTGTGTGTGAGGTCTGCTACAACTGTGTGTGTGTGTGTGTGAGGTCTACAACAACTGTGTGTGTGTGTGTGTGTGAGGTCTACTACAACTGTGTGTGTGTGTGAGGTCTACTACAACTGTGTGTGTGTGTGTTAGGTCTACTACAACTGTGTGTGTGTGTGTGTGTGTGTGTGTGTGTGTGTGTGTGTGAGGTCTACAACAACTGTGTGTGTGTGTGTGTGAGGTCTACTTCAACTATGTGCGTGTGTGTGAGGTCTACTACAACTGTGTGTGTGTGTGTGTGTGAGGTCTACTACAACTGTGTGTGTGTGTGTGAGGTCTACAACAACTGTGTGTGTCAGGTCTACTTCAACTGTGTGCGTGTGTGTGAGGTCTACTACAACTGTGTGTGTGTGAGGTCTACAACAACTGTGTGTGTGAGTGTGAGGTCTACAACAACTGTGTGTGTGTGTGTGTGAGGTCTACAACAACTGTGTGTGTGAGGTCTACTTCAACTATGTGCGTGTGTGTGAGGTCTACAACAACTCTGTGTGTGTGTGTGTGAGGTCTACAACAACTCTGTGTGTGTGTGTGAGGTCTACTACAACTGTGTGTGTGTGAGGTCTACTACAACTGTGTGTGTGTGTGTGTGAGGTCTACAACAACTGTGTGTGTGTGTGAGGTCTACTACAACTGTGTGTGTGTGTGTGTGTGTGTGTGTGTGAGGTCTACAACAACTGTGTGTGTGTGTGTGTGAGGTCTACTACAACTGTGTGTGTGTGTGAGGTCTACTACAACTGTGTGTAAGTGTGAGGTCTACTACAACTGTGTGTGTGTGTGAGGTCTACAACAACTGTGTGTGTGTGAGGTCTTCTACAACTGTGTGTGTGTGTGTAAGGTCTACTACAACTGTGTGTGTGTGTGTGTGTGAGGTCTACTACAACTGTGTGTGTGTGAGGTCTACTACAACTGTGTGTGTGTGTGTGTGTGTGAGGTCTACAACTGTGTGTGTGAGGTCTACTTCAACTGTGTGCATGTGTGTGAGGTCTACTACAACTGTGTGTGCGTGTGTGTGAGGTCTACTACAACTGTGTGTGCGTGTGTGAGGTCTACTACAACTGTGAGTGTGTGTGTGTGTGAGGTCTACTACAACTGTGTGTGTGAGGTCTACTACAACTGTGTGTGTGTGTGTGTGAGGTCTACTACAACTGTGTGTGTGAGAGAGGTCTACTACTACTGTGTGTGTGTGTGTGTGAGGTCTACTACAACTGTGTGTGTGTGAGGTCTACTACAACTGTGTGTGTGTGTGTGTGAGGTCTACTACAACTATGTGTGTGTGCGTGAGGTCTACTACAACTGTGTGTGTGAGGTCTACTACAACTGTGTGTGTGTGTGTGTGTGTGTGTGTGTGAGGTCTACAACAACTGTGTGTGTGTAAGGTCTACTACAACTGTGTGTGTGTGTGAGAGGTCTACAACAACTGTGTGTGTGTGTGTGTGTGAGGTCTACAACAACTGTGTGTGTGTGTGTGTGAGGTCTACTTCAACTGTGTGTGTGTGTGTGTGTGTGTGTGAGGTCTACTACAACTGTGTGTGCGTGTGTTTGTGTGAGAGAGAGAGAGAGAGAGAGAGAGAGAGAGAGAGAGAGAGAGAGAGAGAGAGAGAGAGAGAAGGAGATCTAACTTATTGTCTTCCTGAAAATGATAGAAGATACCTGTATTACACAGAGGTCTGTAAGTGCTAGAACTCTGTATGTGTGTGTGTTTTTTTTTTTTTTTAGAGAGAGAGAGAGAGAGAGAGAGAGAGAGAGAGAGAGAGAGAGAGAGAGAGAGAGATATTATGAACTAGCTTACTATGTCTTCCTCAGAATGGCAGAGGAAGCCTTCATTACACAGGTATATACTATACATGATTTTATCTGCTGGAACAATGTGTATGTGTTTGTTGTGTAGAGAGAGAGAGAGAGAGAGAGATGACCTAGCTTGTTCTGTGATCCTGAGAATGGTACAACAAGCCTTTGTTACACAGAGGTATATACATGATTTTATCTGATAGAACTGTGTTTGTGTGTGTGTTTTAGAGAGAGAGAGAGAGAGAGAGAGAGAGAGAGAGAGAGAGAGAGAGAGAGAGAGAGAGATGTTGTTAGGTTCAAAGAGGCTACAGTGGGGAGGATTTAACTTTATGCCCCCATTAAAAAGATCAGAACCATCGGCCAATGATCCGGCATATGGCCCGTATGGGTTACAAACCTTTTGGACAGATGTCCGCCCTGTGATCGACGATGACGTCACGCATTAAGAGGCCTCTGACCATCAGTGAAGGATGATGACGTCAGATTTCAACCACCAAGAGAGACAGCATGATTTCTTTGAGGCACACACAAAAAAAAAAAGGTCAGGAAAGTCAAATGGTAATAAAAGCTACTTTTCTACTTAAGAGTCTCTCTCTCTCTCTCTCTCTCTCTCTCTCTCTCTCTCTCTCTCTCTCTCTCTAAGAGGAAATCGGTGCGTTTTACAAAATAAAAAGACACTAAACCTCACTGCTAATTCCTGAAAAGATATGGTGCTACGGGCTACAAGTTGCAGAGTCCATTATAGGGCTAGACGTTCGTGTATGTATATGTATGTATATACACATATATATTATATATACATGTACATATATATACATCCATACATACATGCATATTAGAATTACATATATATATATATATATATATATATATATATATATATATATATATATATATATATATATAAATATATACATATATATATATATATATATATATATATATATATATATATATATATATATATATATATATATATAAAACCTTCTATTCTCACCTCACTATAGTTAAAAACCAACGACCAAGTCCTATAAAGGATATAAAAAAATCTAAATCGAATTACTTCGAAAAACATCAAAATATGAGAAAAAAATATTGCATCAACGCATATTCTATCAAAATATTACAAAGCAAACCCATAAAACATTCTGAATTGATACAAGCTTCACCCTACATGAAATGCAATCTGTTAAAATAATCGGAAAAATACAAAGGTATTAACTTTGCATTTTCCAAAATTTGCTTGCTGGCTGCCAAACAATTTTCACTGAGGGTGTGCTTCCATATGCCACTATGCACATGCAAATTCATACATGAATGACTTTACATAATTTATACAGTACATGTATTTATGTTAATGTATGAATTTCTGTCTTATTATAATTTATACATGTATGTACACTCGGCAAGAAAAGTGAAGATACAGTTTTCTTTAGATTTCGTTCATCGAATTTTAATTTTTTTCTTACAGAAAACACATAATCTCAGTAAATTTACTCTAGAATATGAAAATACAATGCAAATTATATCATATATGTTAAATCTGCAAAACAAAAACGTTCAGATACTTAAAAACACCATGCATGTCCAAAGTAATCAGAATTTCTCAGATGACTTCGTTCATAGAGATCTAAAAGATAGTGTATGGATATCTCGGTGTAGTACTTTTTATCAGAACGGCAATATTTACTCGTTTTCCGTTATGAACAGGATTATTATTGCATCATCATACGAGGTAATGATAATTTCTTTAATTTTTATATATTCATATTTGTATTTCACGGTGTTAAAGGTCAGCTGAAATTAATGGCAGTAAATGTTGTGACAGCTAGGGCAGGTTGACCAAATCTATTTAAATCCACAAGAACGTTCTCTATGATGTGCGGAGTACCGCGTTAACTTCGGCGTTGAAAACGCAAGTAACTGGATGTTTCTTAACGTTGCCATAGTCTCTCTCTCTCTCTCTCTCTCATACTGTACAAATCTCTCTCTCTCTCATCTCTCTCTTACACAACAGCAACTCTCTCTCTCTCTCATTGCTAAAAACATACTGTACAAATATAGTATCGCTCAATCTCTAAAAGAAAAGAATAATGAAATGAGTAGCCCTACATGTAGGCCTAGGCTTACACAACAGCAACTCTCTCTCTCTCTCTTGCTCTCTCTCTCTCTCTCTCTCTCTCTCTCTCTCTCTCTCTCTCATTGCTAAAACATACTGTACAAATATAGTATCGTTCAATCTCTAAAAGAAAAAAATAATAAATGAAATGAGGCCTAGCTCTACATGTTCCATTATTGTTCCCAAAGGCATTGCTCAAATTTAACTCTTTGATTTCATTATGGAAGATCACACATTCCGTTCATTGTGGTGTCAACACTGTAAAGCTTACTACTGCATTTAAGTATCAATCTTTCAGAACTCTAAGACTGAAGCTCCTCCCTTTCTAAAGTCTCCGAAGATTTTAAAAACTGTATCTTCTCTCTCTTTGTCTCTCTGTATGATACATCGACCCACATAGAAGTGGGAAGAGATGCTGAGAAAGAAGATGTATATTAATATATGAATTTCTGTCTTAATATAATTTATGTATGTATGTACTCCATACATGACCTAAAACAAACGCGGACATTTTTACACTGACAAATATAGTATCGTTCAATTCTCTTACACCCTGAATACCTAAAATGAACAAAAATAATAAATGAGTAGCTCTACATATAGGCCCTAAAACATACTGTACAAATATAGTATCGTTCAATCTCTAAAAGAAAAAGAGTAATGAAATGAGTGGCTCTACATGTAGGCCTAGGCTTACTCAACTCTCTCTCTCTCTCTCTCTCTCTCTCTCTCTCTCTCTCTCTCTCTCTCTCTCCCTCCATAACATTGCATTCGTTCCATTATTGTTCCCATTATTGTTCAAGTTTTTCGTTGGACATTGCTCAAATTTAACTCTTGATTTCATTATGGAAGATCGCGTTTCCGATTATGCAAGCATTCCGTTCATTGTGGTGTCATAAATTCATATGTGCAAGATTACTTCGTAGATTATGTGGAAAAATGTTTCTTTTGCTCAGAACTGTCGCTGCAAATTACAACTTGAACGAATACTGTAAAGCTTACTACTGCATTTAAGTATCAATGATTTCAGAACCGTAGAATGTGATTGAAAGTTATAGGAGGTCAAGCAAAAAACCAACACACTAAGACTGAAGCTCCTCCCCTTTCTAAAGTTGCCAGATGTCGCATTATTGAGCAATATATGTCCGAAGATTTTAAAAAACTGTATCTTCACTTTTCTTGCCGAGTGTACATTAATATATGAATTTGTCTTAATATAATTTATGTATGTATGTATGCGTGTATGATACATCGACCCACATAGAAGTGGGAAGAGATGCTGAGAAAGAAGATGTATATTAATATATGAATTTCTGTCTTAATATAATTTATGTATGTATGTACGTATACTTATACATGACCTTCTTACTTGTCAATTCAAACGCGGGACATTTTTACACTGACAAATATTAAGCCACAAATACCGTTTAAGATCGAATTCACTTACACCCTGGAATACCTCACACCCAAGGGGAATGATAATTGGAAAAGGGAACCTACCGGCTGGGATTCGAACCTGGGCCTTTGCTTTGGATACAAAGATAAATAGTCGAATTTGACCACTTTGCTTTCGTGGGCAAATACACTAATCCATGATTGACTACATACATACGTAAATCTCTCTCTCTCTCTCTCTCTCTCTCTCTCTCTCTCTCTCTCTCTCTCTCTCTCTCTCTCTCTCTCTCACACACACACACACAACCACACACACATATATATATATATATATATATATATATATATATATATATATATATATATATATATATATATATATTAATTACACTAAAGCATGACCTAGCAGAATTAATTAAATTTTCATCATATTACAACCCACTCAGTATACCCGATCACAACACAAATCGATCTAGCAACACTCGCGGCAGCAATTCCTGGACGGGTTACCGCCGTATAACCCAGGCGTTATCTATCGGCTTATAAACCCCTAAAGGGGCATCTGGATAGTGCCAATGTCTGTACCATGGCATACCAGAGCTGCCATGGGGGAATACCCAGAGTAAAGAGAGGCTCTACTGAGAGAGAGAGAGAGAGAGAGAGAGAGAGAGAGAGAGAGAGAGAGAGAGAGAGAGAGAGAGAGAGAGAGAGAGAGAGCAGAAATGAAGGCGTGCCTAAAAACATGAGGAGGGGTCGATTTTGGATCAAGTAAAAACCTACATGGTACCTGAATTCAACGAATTAATATGATATATACACATTATATATATATATATATATATATATATATATATATATATATATATATATATATATATATATATATATATATATATATATATATATATATATATATATATATATATTCAGCAACGGACATAACGTCTCACAATAGTCTCGGTAATTGGGCGGCTACTTGGAAATCTTAGCTTAATGATAAATAATATTGCCAAGGCCAGTAAGAACATTCTTTATTGTACGAGCTTTCGAGGTATAAAACCTCATTATCAGGCTGAAAACATCGACAAGGATGAGAATCAATAAAATTACAATAAAATGAATTGTCATAATAAATCTTCAGCAAGACTTATTATGACAATTCATTTTATTGTATATATATATATATATATATATATATATATATATATATATATATATATATATATATATATATATATGAGTACATACACCGTATAAAGTGAAAATTCTTAATTTTAAATTTCTGACTCACATCAGGATCGAATCTAGGTCACTCAATTGAAAGGTAGGAGCTACCAACCGGACCACACAGGTGTGGTGCGGTTGGGTAACGCTCTTGCCTCTCGATTGAAAGACCTGGGTTCGATCCCGATGTGACTTGATGTCCCACAAGTGATTGTGTGTTGATACTTCTATTATATACGAGTATATATATATATATATATATATATATATATATATATATATATATATATATATATATATATATATATATATATATAGATAGATAGATATAGATATTCACATACATTTATATATAGACTAAACCTGGAATATACAATGAGCCATTCTGAGCAACATGGCTGAGTGGTGAAGCGCATGGCTCACGTTCTCTGAGTCCGTAGATCGCTCCCAGCTCACCGCCCACCAGTTGACCGCATGTGATAAGGTACCGGCATCTACTTGGGGTATAAGTAAAAAGGGGTGGGGGACTAGCGAAGCCCTCCCTGAAGTTTTGGCAATAAAAAATTAAATGAGAAAGATACATAGACAAGCAGTACTATGTGAATCATCTAATCACAGACTTATAAACGCTATCAATAAAAAATAGAAACAAACTGAAAACGTTAAATTTTTCACAGAAAAAAGATATTTACAAAATGGCATTATAAATAACTCAAGCTCTCAAGCATCTTTTATTTCTCTAAACTGTAATTCTGTACCGAAACAGTAATTCGTAGACAATAATAATCATCATCATCATCATCATCATCATCATCATCATCATCATATAATAATAATAATCATAATAAAGTTCAGTTCTCAACTTTGGCATACAGAGCTAAGCAAAGCGCCTGTGCTTATCGCAGTGAATTAAGAGCTCAAATTACTAACCCCCCAACCCCAACCCCTATCACTCCACCCTCCCCAACCCCCAAAAACCCCTCCGTCCTTGACTCAACCCCAGCTGAGTGCACCAAACAGTCAACCTTGAAATCAACCCACAACAAACACGAGTGCATTGTGTGACATTGGTGGAAGGAGGTCAACAGGGTAGATAGGTACTCTCTGGACTTTCTTGAAGATCGAAACAAAAACAAACAAGAAAAAAATCCCCCGAAGTTTCTTCGGCGGAACAGAGTTTTCTGTACAGCTTATATTCAAAGCAACCGAAAATAGATCTATCTTTCGGTGGTCTCCGTATAGTGCTGTATGAACCGCGGCCCATGAAACTCTCAGCCGGCTGTGGTGTCCTGCGTTGTTGCGCTGCCAGAAGCACGATCATGGCTAACCTTACACTTAAATAAAATAAAAACTAGTGAGACTAGAGGGCTGCAACTTGGTATGTTTGATGATTGGGGGCTGGATGAGCAACATACCAATTTGCAGCCCTCTAGCCTTAGTTTTTGAGATCAGAGGGCGGACAGACAAAGTGCGGACGGACAGACAAAGTATACCTTAGTTTTACCAGACCACTGAGCTGATTAACAGCTCTCCTAGGGCTGGCCCGAAGGATTAGACTTATTTTGCGTGGCTAAGAACCAATTGGTTACTTGGCAACGGGACCTACAGCTTATTGTGGAATCCGAACCACATTATAGCGAGAAGTGAATTTCTATCACCAGAAATAAATTCCTCTAATTCTTCATTAGACGGCCGGAGACTCGAATTCGGGCCTAGCGAGTGCTGGCCCAGAACTCTATCGACTTGCCTAACGAGGAACTAGACGGACAGACAAAGCCAGCAAAATATTTTTGTTTTACAGAAAACTAAAAGCGATTTTGTATTAACCTGCACCATTACGACATTAACTAACATAAGGGTTACAAGGTATTTGTAATAACTGGGTATATAAAGACAAAAATAAAAAAGAGAAAAACGATTTGGCACTAACTATGTGTGGTATTATAAAATCAATTAACGTACTAGTTATACGGCCTTGGAAAAAACTGGGTATCTAAGATAAAAAAAAAAGAAAAAAATTGCTTTTGACTATTTGTTGCACTTTAAAATATATTAACGTAACGACTATACGGTCTTTGTAAAAACTGGGTACTTAAGAAAAAATACTTTGCTATTATTTAGTTTTATTATAATAAAATAAATTAAAGTAAAGGTTATAGGGTATTTGAAAAAACTGGGTATTTAAGATAAAAAATTTTGCTATTAACTATTTGCAGCAAAAATTGTAAAAACTGGGTATTTAAGAAAAAAAGAAAAAACTTTGCTAATAACTACTTTTAGTATTACAAAATAAACGTAAAGGTTATAGGGTCTATGAAAAAAATTGGATATTTAAGATGAAAAAAATATTTGCTATTAACTATTTGTAGGAAAAACTGTAAAAACTGGTTATTTAAAAAAAAGATTTGCTATTATATAACTATTTGTAGGAAAAACTGTAAAAACTGGGTATTAAAAAAGGAAATTTTGCTATTACCTCTTTATAGGAAAACCCGTACAAACTGGGCATTTAAAAAAATTTTGCTGTTAACTATTTGTAGCAAAAACTGTAAAAACTGGGTATTAAAAAAGGAAAATTTGCTATTCACTATTTATAGGAAAACCCGTACAAACTGGGTATTTAGAAAAAATTTGCTGTTAACTATTTGTAGAAAAAAACTGTAAAAACTGGGTATTTAAAAAAAAAAGATTTGCTATTACCAATGTGTATCATTATCAAATGCATTAACGTACCGACTACAAGGCCTTTGTAAAAACTGGGTATTTAAAATAAAAGAAAAAAAGAAAAAACTATTTTCTATTAACTCTTTGTGGCATTAGAAATTGAAATAACGAAGGGGTTATATAATCTTTGTAAACATTATGTATTTTTGGCGTTTTCTATCCTCGGAATCGTTACCAAATAAGTGAGCCTTTCTCTTTTGATAAGTTCTTTGTTCATTTGTTTGTTTGTATGTCTGTTTGTTTTTTTGCTGCAGTTCTAGCAAAGACAGCTACGGATGACAGAAAATAATAAAATGTAAATAGGTTTGAAACAAGGAAACACGGTTAAGGGATCGATAAAAAGAAAAAGGCAATATTTATTTACACGTCCTTATCCTGTCCACAATATTGAAGCTGAATAAGATAGTATGGAAATAAGCTACCCCGGAAAGAGAGAGAGAGAGAGAGAGAGAGAGAGAGAGAGAGAGAGAGAGAGAGAGAGAGAGAGAAAAGAATTGTATGTGTGTTGTGTAATTTTGCTCTTTCTTTGTGTGCAACTTGAGAGAGAGAGCAGTATCTGTGTTGTGTGCACACACACTCACACACACGGGGAGAGAGACCTTACAGACCTTACAGACCTTACAATTCGTTCGGGTTGCCCCAGGTCCCTCAGTGTGAGGCACCTTTGATGTCTACCAGAGAGTTGCTAACGCATCTTCCGGTATATTTTGCATCTTCCAGTCTTGGATGGTCTGGGATGCATCTTAGATATTTGTCGAGCTTATTCTTAAACACATCTACGCTCACTCCTGTTATGTTCCTCAGATGAGCTGGTAGCGCATTGAATAGACGCTGCATTATCGAGAGAGAGAGAGAGAGAGAGAGAGAGAGAGAGAGAGAGAGAGAGAGAGAGAGAGAGAGAGAGAGAGTGTGTGTGTGTGTGTGTGTGTGTGTAAGCATGTAATGTATGTTTGTTGTGCAATCTTGCTCTTTCTGTCGGAGGAACTTGAGGGAGCAGTATCTATTTTGAGTAAGAGAAAACTGCGCCATACTTAAAGTACACAATAATGTGTGAGAAAAGTATGCATTCACGCGTAATGTGTAATTGTGTATGTGTACACAAAATAAATACCTGTGTGTGTGTACATAACAGACACTGCTCTGAAATTCCACAGACAGAAGCGGCAAAATGCACAACAGACATCAATCATTTAAGTGACCTCTTCCGGGTTCTGGTGACTTCCGGAAGTACCGCCCTGTCTGTTCGTCTCGTTACAAATCACTTTTGGATAAAAGCTTAATCACTCCGGAAGCCAGTTCCCTAACTGAAGAGAGTTCATTGCATTGCTTCTTTCAGGTTGCTTTACTTCGCTGAGTAAGAGAAAACTGACGAACCATACTTAAAGTATAATGTATAATGTATAAAGTATAAAGTATAATGTACATTGTATAATGTATAAGTATGTATTAAGTATAAAGTATAATGTATAAAGTACAATGTGTTGACAAATGAAAAAAGAAATATGTCTAAATAATATTAAAAGAGATCAAATTGAACGTATTTTTTTCCTCCTGTCAAATATACATTTACTTTCCTTCACAAAAAGTAGATTTAAAAAATTAAATTTTTGTTTTAAACACTGACCTTGTTAGATTCGTGTTCTGCAATTACAAAACATCCTCGATTTTATATGTATACATACATACTTCGAGCTTCAGCTCCGGCACAAATATATATATATATATATATATATATATATATATATATATATATATATATATATATATATATATATATATATATATATATATATATATAAAAATAATATAATATGATATAGTATTGTTCATCCCTCACCAAACATCAACGGAAAGACTATGAATAGGAACGTCAAGTAAGAGAAAAACCACAATTCACGAATATACCAAACTACCGCAATATCAGTCAGAATTCTTTTCAAGGCCAAAGAAGCGAAAAAGTTAAAAGTACCAGAACGCGCTCATCCATATTTCCTTTATGCGTATAATCATAATTTTTCCTATTCATGGCTACTTTAACTGTATAAGGTAAAAAGTGCCTTTTTTATTAAATGAATTTTTAAAAAATACCAATGGCCGCCCACTCTCTGGCGACAGACTTCCGAAAATGATCTCTCCATCCACCGCCCTTTCTTCCTCCCCCAACGGGAACGAAACCCCACCCACGTAGAGTACCTACCTTCTCCCACCCCACAAAAAAAAAAAAAAAAAAGAAGGGGCGCTTTCCCCCAAATGAGACGAAACCGCCAACCTTCTTACACCCCACAAAAAAAAAATGGTAAAGAAGGGGGCGCCTACCCCCATATGAGACGAAACCACCAACCTTCCCCACCGCCACAAAAAATTAAAAGGGGCGCCTTCCCCGTATGAGGCGAAACCCAGATCATGCACAGTACCAACTATCTCCTATCCCCTCCCAAAAAAGGATGGGGGGCCTCTCCCGTATGAGACGAGACCCCGCTCATGTACAGTATCACGCAACCCACCGCAATTTTTTTTGTGAATAACAAACTGGGCGGCGAAAAACCCAGCCCATCGTAGTACGGTAACCAACACACCCATCCAACTCCACCCCCAAAAAATTTTAAGTCCCTCAAAAATGTTAGATTAAAAAAATTGGCCACCACAAAATAGTAAAAAAAAAAAAAAAAAGACCCCACCAAAAAATGTTCAATGAAAAGAAAATTTACCCTACAAAAATGTTAAATCAAAAAACTTTCACCCCAAAAAGTTAAATAAACAAAAATTGGACCTGGAAAAAAAATAATAAATAAAAAATTGCTCCCAAAAGAATGTTAAATAACAAAAATTGGCCCTCATAAAAAATTATAGATAGAAAAATTGGCCCTCATAAAAAATAATAGATAAAAAATTGCCCTCCCCAAAAAAATACTAAATAAAAAAAATTGGTCATCATAAAATAAAAAAAATTGGTCCTCCCCAAAAATATTAAATAAAAAAATTGGGGGGGAGCCTTTTCTTATGACCCCTTAAAGGAAAAGATCAAGAAGACTTCCATCTCCAAGTTAACTTTAATGGTTGGCCTGGCTTTTCACGTTAAGAGACTCGCCGAGAATAACAAGCGGAGTGAGGAACCATTACCGGTCCTCGTCTGCAAGGGCAGAATTTCACTTCCTCAGGGAAGCGTGGCTTTTTTTAATGCTTTTTTTTTTTTTTATTCGGCTGCATGAATAATGTCTTGCCAAAATTTTGGTTGAAAAAAAAATGGTATTCTGCATTTACTGGCTCGGGTCTGCAAGGGCAGAATTTCACTTCCTCAGAGAAGCGTGGCTTTTTTTTTAAGCTTTTTTTTATTCGGCTGCAAAAATAATGTCTTGGCAAAATTTTGGTTGAAAAAAAAAAAAAAAAAATTATATCTCTGCATTACCGGCTCGCGTCTCCAAGGGCAGGATTTCACTCCCTCAGGGATGCGTGGCTTTTTTTTTTTTTTTTTGGCTACAAAAATGTCTTGGCAAAATTCTGGTTAAAAAAAATTGACATCTTTGCATTACCGGCCCTCGTCTGCAAGGCCGGAATTTCACTCCCTCAGGGAAGCGTGGCTTTTTTTTTATTCAGCTGTAAAAATTGTCTTAGCAAAATTCTGGTCAAAAAAACTGAAATCTCTGCATTACCGGCTCTCGTCTGCAAGGGCAGAATTTCCCTCCCTGAGGAAAGCGTGTTTTTTTTTATGATTCGGGTGCAAAAAAATTACGTGTAAGCAGAATTTTGATTGCAAAAAAAAACCTGAGGTCTCTGAAAAAAAGTTTCATGACAATGAAATAAATTTAAAATCATCTAACTCCCATTACCAATCATTTTCCTTAAATTAAATTTTCCTTTGATCTAAATTTAATTCAAAACATGATGCAATGATCTTACAGTGCTGACAGAACAAACAATAAACTCCACTGAACAGTATGGCCGCCTGAATGCCGTTTAGTTTGCACTGTAGTTTCTCAATCTCTCGAATGAGTTTCTGTGTAGCAGCAGGTAAATCGTACAGCAGCAGATGTCCAAAGTTCATTTATTTACCTTCGCGTTTCGACAGAGCTTTCTACCATAGTCGAAAGGCAAATGACGGCAGGGGGTACACCTAATCCATATTTATACCCGTAAGCGGTCTTACAGAAATGCCCCTGGCTTCATTCGCCTTTCGAGTACGGTAGAGAGCTACAAAGAAACTCCAGACGGCCATACTTTTCAATGAGGATTGCTTGAGAGACGGCCTCCTTCCGAAATAATAATAATAATAATAATAATAATAATAATAATAATAATAATAATAATAATAATAATAATAATAATAATAATAATATATTCCCAAAAAATTACACCAGACTTTTTTTAACTGAAACTAAAAAAACTAATAATAATAATAATAATAATAATAATAATAATAATTTTCAATAAAAATTAATACTTTTTTATCTAAAACAAAAAACCTAATACAGAATTTAAATAATAATAATAATAATAATAATAATAATAATAATAATAATAATAATAATAATTCGCAAAAAATTACAATAGACAGTATTTTACCTAAAACCGAAAAAAAAACTATTACAGAATTTAAATATAATAATAATAATAATAATAATAATAATAATAATAATAATAATAATAATAATAATAATAATAATAATAATCACCAAAAATTACACTAGACTTTTTTTATCTAAAACAAAAAAAAACCTAATACAGAATTTAAATAATAATAATAATAATAACAATAATAATAATAATTCGCAAAAAATTACACTAGACTGTATTTTATCTAAAACCAAAAAAAACTATTACAGAATTTAAATATAATAATAATAATAATAATAATAATAATAATAATAATAATAATAATAATAATAATAATAATAATAATAATAATAATATATTCACCAAAAATTACACTAGACTTTTTTTATCTAAAACAAAAAAAAACTAATACAGAATTTAATAATAATAATAATAATAATTCGCAAAAAATTACACTAGACTGTATTTTATCTAAAACCAAAAAAACTATTACAGAATTTAAATATAATAAATAATAATAATAATAATAATAATAATAATAATAATAATAATAATAATAATAATAATAATAATAATAAAATATATTCACCAAAAATTACACTACAACCTGTTACAGATTTTACTCAACGAGTTCACTGCCATTTCTCGCATGGCTTGACACTAAGATGAAACAACATTACGAGCAGAATTCCGCGGAATTCAAAATACGAACCACGAGATACAGATCATTGCATGTGATTGTTAACATAACATTATCAGGAGCAAATTTGCGTTACACATTCGACAATGATCTTCGACAATGAAGTCGGCTATTGTAAACAATGTTTTCATTAATTTGAATTTTCATCAAATGCTAAAATGCTAGCTAATATTTGTAAATAGTTCCATAAATACTGACTGAGGTCAAGAGTATGACCCTTCATTTATAAATAATTATATATATATATATATATATATATATATATATATATATATATATATATATATATATATATATTATATATATATATATATATATATATATATAATGTAAATACATATACATGTAAAATACGAAACTCTTAAATACTTACAATCTCTTGAACTGTGCCAAAAATAAGCTGATACAAATTTAGATAAAAATGCAAGACCTAAAATCTCTCATCATTAGAGTTGGTTTGAAAGTATGTTCAAGACGAAATCATGCAAGTTTCCAATATGTTGACTGGACTAAAAAAAAAATTATGAAAATTTGTTATCTACTCAGATTATATGTATATATATATATACATATATATTTCCAATATGTTGACTGGACTAAAAAAAAAATTATGAAAATTTGTTATCTACTCAGATTATATGTATATATATATACATATATATATACATATATATATATACATAAATATATATACATATATATATATATATATATATATATATATATATATATATATATATATATATATATATATGTATATATATAATTGCAACTCACACTCATAATAGCATCCACTGCTTCACAATAGGGATTAATATGAGAGAGAGAGAGAGAATGAATAACATTCGCTCCTTCAGCATGCATTACGATTCAGTAGGAGTTGATTTAACGGAGAGAGAGAGAGAGAGAGAGAGAGAGAGAGAGAGAGAGAGAGAGAGAGAGAGAGAGAGAATAACATTCGCTCCTTCAGCATCCATTACGATTCAGTAAGGGTTGATTTAATGGAGAGAGAGAGAGAGAGAGAGAGAGAGAGAGAGAGAGAGAGAGAGCGTGGGGGGGGGTTGATTTAATGGGAGACAAAATCGAGAGAGAGAGCGTAGGGGGTTAATTTAATGGGAGGCAAAATCGAGAGAGAGAGAGAGAGAGAGAGAGAGAGAGAGAGAGAGAGAGAGAGAGAGAGAGAGAGAGAGAGAGAGAGAGAGAGAGAGGAATCCATTACGGGGCCTTCCGAACAATCACAGCAGAAGCTCGAAAACGAACCATAATTCACCTTCGCACTTGAAGACTAAGAAGAGGTCGGAGGAGCGCTGCCTTCATACCCATTCCCACCTCTAAAAGGACCCTCCGATATATTTCCGCCTACGGGAACAACCCCGGGCAACCCCGCCCCACCTCTCCTCTGCCATTAGTGCACCTCATGTGGGGCACTGCAGGCACTACTAAAGAGTGATTTTAGTGGCCCTTCGGCCCTCAGTAGCAAGACCTTTTTAAGCCTTTTACTTTACCTCCATTTCCCCTTTCTTTCAATCTTGCTGTCCTACCTCTCTGACTATTACTTTCTTAGTGGAACAGTGGAGTTTTCTCCCCGTCACACCTTTGGATCCTTTTACTTCGTCTAATTTGTTTTCTGGATCTCTTTATCCTGCTGTCCAGTCACTCAGAACATCTTTCCTGTTACGCTCCTTTTTTCACTGTTTTGATCATCTTTTCTGAGCTATACATGAGGCTGAATGGTCGAAAGTCCCCCAGAACTTGGCTTGAGAGTCTGAATTTCATGAAATCAAATCAATTCAGCCAATTAATGGAATAGTTTAATGTACATTGGTAACATCAAGTCTTCCCGTGTTTATTTTTCAGAGGCCATTACAAATCAGCCCATGAACAGACTGTCCGGTGCACGAAGCAACATCCAGAACATCTTTCCTGTTACGCTATGCAAGAGACATCATCCTTAACATCTTTCCTGATAAGCTATAAATGAGGCAACATCCTGATCATCTTTTCTGATAAGCTATACATGAGGCAACATTCTGATCATCTTTCCTGATAAGCTATACAAGAGGCAACATCCTGAATATTTTTCTTGACAAGCTACACAAGAGGCAACATCCTGATCATCTTTCCTGATAATCCAAACAATAAGAAACATCCTGAATATTTTTCTAGAGAAGCTATACAACAGAGAACATCCTAAACATCTTTTTCCCTGATAAGCTAAGACATGATGTTACTACTTACTGCGGCCACATCAATTTAGCAAAGTCAATCAAACTATTTGCACATCATCAATCCATCTCACATCAGGTATCAGAACATCACCCCTTTCAGCATCAATTCCAAAACCCCTAACTGAAGGAAAATGAAGCCTCTTCATCCATATACAGGTCGTTTACATTGGCAGATTCTCATAATGGCTGCTACGGGGCGTCTTGGTATACTCTCCTAAGTTCTCCAAATCTTATAATAGTAAGGGGCACCAATTCCACACACAGGTCACTATTTAAGAATCCGCCTTCAAAGTCTACTTATTTTCTCATGGTATCTCAAGATTATCAAATCAATCACTTGTTCCCTTGGAAGATTTTTTATCAAAAAACACCCCTAAAAAATATTCGAACGTACACATTTTTCTGCGCACGGATAAAAGGGTCATCCAGGGTTATCCAGAATATCTATGCATTTTCTTCAGCATCAACAAAGTACACAGATGACGTCATCACACAAACCACACACATACATGTACATACACAAGATAAGTCTGCGATTTATACATACATGCAAAGAGATGAACAAATAACGTATACGTGTTTCTTTTCATGGAAACTAGAAGTTTGTCATTAAAAACATTACAAATAACTAAGCATTCTCTTTATCAAGGTCGTCAGAGAAATATACAAACATGACACAACCAAAAACACACACACAAACATGCATTTACATAAAAAGATTGTCAATGAGATACACATACATACACGTTTCATTAATTCCAATAAAGATGCAAATTAAGCAAACCCGTCCCTAAAAAGAAAAAAATGCTGGTGCCGTGTGCGAGCAATAGCGTTTTGTTATAAATACCCTTTATATTCAGGGAGATCCTTTGGACAAAATCACCTAACCTAATTAGAGAGAGAGAGAGAGAGAGAGAGAGAGAGAGAGAGAGAGAGAGAGAACTTCCAAGACAAAAAACCAAAAATTCCATATATTACTTAATGCCACACAATTACTCCGACAGAGAGAGAGAGAGAGAGAGAGAGAACTTCCAAGACAAAAAACAAAAAATTCCATATATTACTTAATGCCATGCAATTACTCCGACAGAGAGAGAGAGAGAGAGAGAGAGAGAGAGAGAGAGAGAGAGAGAGAGACTTCGAGCGCAAAAATAAAAAAATAAAAATATCTACAGATCAATCAGTGCCGCACAATTACTCACACTCATCAAAAAATATAATCAGCAGTGTAGCCAATATCTCACTCAGTTTTCCTTCACTAACATACCCTTAAGAAGTCGAGTTTTCATCCAGTTACCGAGCGATTAGGGACATTTTCTAAACCTTTCTTTTACCCCTGGGCGAGAAAGCGGCACCACACACACACACACACCAGATCCGGCAGCCTTTTCCTCTTGATGCCCACAAAATTTCCCTGGCGAGTGAATCCTCAAACGACTTGCCAGTATGGACGTGTAACTTGTTGCAGACGGTGACTTTTATGGGTCACTTCCCAACTATAATGACAGAGCTTCGAGTTGTTATGATAGCACTGGCCGGGTCATAAACACGAAAATAAAGGCCATCGTGAACTCTCCTTAATGGACCCTTTTCTTTCGCTTTTTCTCTCCCCTCTCCGGCCCTCCTTTCTAAGGGGACATTCTTCTTCTCCTTGTTGTTATTGAAGATTATCCTGGCCTTGTGCCAGCACTATCTCTTGCTCCATGCCTGTAAGTGTACGATGACGTCACGGAGTTCCTGACGACAACCCCTTGAATTTTTGTATTTAAGATTATCCTGGCCTTGTGCCAGCACTACCTCTTGCTCCATGTCTATAAGTGTATGATGACGTCACGGAGTTCCTGAAGACGACGTATGATGACGTCACGGAGTTCCTGAAGACGACATATGATGACGTCACGGAGTTCCTGAAGATGACCTATGATGACGTCACGGAGTTCCCGACGACGACCACTTTGAATTTTTGTATTTAAGATTATCCTGGCCTTATGCCAGCACTACCTCTTGTTCCTTGTCTTTAAATGTAAGATGACGTCACGGAGTTCCTGAAGACAACCACTTGAATGTTTGTATTTAAGATTATCCTGGCCTTATGCCAGCACTACCTCTTGCTCCATGTCTGTAAGTGTATGATGACGTCACGGAGTTCCTGAAGACAACCACTTGAGTTTTTGTTATGATTTTCTCAAGGAGAGGTTCAAGACGAAGGGAGTCGGTCTTTCTTACCGTCTCTCTCTTTATATTTTGGTAACCTTGGCTCGCTTCTCGGGTAGTAGTCTCCCTGTAGATGATGATCCCTTGGCCTCTCTCTCTCTCTCTCTCTCTCTCTCTCTCTCTCTCTCTCTCTCAGGGAGAGAAAAGGATAGGAAAATGCTACACTTTTGAGTGTTCATTTTTCAGTCATTGGGGTGAATGCATTGGTAAGATATGATATTTCTCTCTCTCTCTCTCTCTCTCTCTCTCTCTCTCTCTCTCTCTCTCTCTCTCTGGAAGAGAAAAGCAATTCTTTTTGAGTATATACTGGTCAATCGAAATGTATACCATTAAAAGGGGAGGGCCTGGATGAGGTAATCCTCCCTCCATTTGTGTAAATACATTAGATGTAAGATTTACCCTCTCTCTCTCTCTCTCTCTCTCTCTCTCTCTCTCTCTCTCTCTCTCTCTCTCTCTCTCTCTCTCTCCAAACGTTCCACCCAATTACCCTGCTCCCATCAGAATTAAAAGGCATGAACAACTGTTATGCTTCCGGATATATTGTACAGTATATCCTTTCCAGGACCCCTGGAACACACAACCCATTAATACAACCCTGCCACTTGAGCCATTAGCCCCCCCCCCCGCCCAACACCCCTTCCAATCCCTCTTCCCACCAATAAAAGAAACGATGCATAAATTACCCATTAGGAATTAACATGAAAACACCGTTTTCGGCGCAACTTCCAGCGTTCGCCAATAAGTGAAGCTCCCGCCCAGTTCCACACCTTCTCTGGAACGCCTTCCATTCCAGCAGAGCAGACGTCACGGAATGAACGGCGCTGATCGCCGCCAACGGCAGCGGCAGAATGGGAACGTGTGAACGAATGCAGGGGCTATTAAGAACGTGGGCGAGGGAGGGAAGGAAGGAAGGCGGAATTCAACTGGTGTTGTCTTCATCTTGTGTAGCAGACGTCCTCATAGGATACCTGAGCGAAATCCTTCACGATATTTTGAAGACCGTTTCCAGAAGGTTAATCCAGTTACTCTAACGGAATCTACTATATTCTTTTTTTAAGCTAAATAGAAACGGCGATAATCTAAAGCAAATTATAAGGAATTGCTAAATGGGATTTCGAGGTAGCCATATTCGCGAAAATGGCGCGCGCATAATTCGTGTGATTACACCGCATATGCAAATTAGGTACCCAGACCGCCTCAACATGCATGCACGCCAATTTCAGAGTAAATCACCAATAATGCGGAAACTTACATGAGTCTGTATTATTTATATGTATACGCATATATACACATACATTATATATATGCATATACATACATACATACATACATATATATATATATATATATATATATATATATATATATATATATATATATATATATATATATATATATATATATATATATATATTATATATATATATATATACTGAGAGAGAGAGAGAGAGAGAGAGAGAGAGAGAGAGAGAGAGAGAGAGAGAGAGAGAGAGGTTATATAAGCTGCACGAAGACATAACGAATGCCCATGTAATTATCATAACAGAACTCTAATTTGCATAAGACCCTCAGCCATATTCCTAGTCTCTTACTTTTGTGAACCTAATTACACAATAATAAACAAGATAACATACAAGAATGTTTTACGTAGTAGGTATACTTCAAGAAATCTGATATAATAACGCTGTAAAATTAATAAGAAATGACAAGAAACAGCTATGAAATAATGGCACTCTTAAAAATAATATTTTACTCCTCCGTCATAAACACAGGCAAATTCTCGTCATGTGCTAATATCTACCCACACACTCACAAACCTAAATCCTCTACTGAATAAAATTACATTCAAATGATCACTCGCAAGAACATTCCCGTTCGTAGGAATGGACTACAAGAAGTGAACGCTGCTCATAACATCAAACAGAGTCTGGTGGATTACAGGAACTACAGCAAGCATACAAAAAAATATACATAAGCGTTTTCTCGTAAGTCCCTTGGAAAATACTCGTACCAAAATCCATCTCTTTCTTGGGATAAGGAATAAGTGTTATAGTATTCATCTCTTCCTTACTCTAAAATGAATTTAACAAACGGGAATTGTTCTTTCAATTTTTTTAACAAGTCTCCTACAAATACAAAACATGAATGTAACACTGTAAGCAAGATTACGTCTCTCACAAAGAAAACTTAATAACACCATTTATCGTTGTAATTTTGAGGGGATAAATTCCCGTCTCATCTGTTAATAAATTGTCGACGCAATTTTAGAATTATCCTAAAACAAAGAAAATTTACAGTTTGAACACTTACTTTGCACCACAAAATAAAATAGAAGCCGTGGTTTCGTTTAACATTTTGTTCCCCAAGGTTTCTCGACTTAGATTTTAACAAAGATTAAAAACAAAAGAATTTCTAAAAAAAAGCCACCCCTACCTCAAAGTTATTCAAGGAGGTGGCGTGGGGGGAGCTACCTTCCACCCTATGAATGACTACTTCATAGCAAGCCATCAAAACAAATCCTAGGAAAATGAAAATAAAATTCATTAGGCTACTGGAGATGTAACTTCACTGCAGTCTACCAAAATGAACTACAAAGCAATCTACCAAAAACTAACAGTGACTTCCATGCAGGACTCAGGAATCTAAGACCAGAATCTTACTTCACTGCAAAGCCACCATGACAATGGATGGAATCTCAGATCGCTGGAAAGCCAACAGGAGACACGAGAATCTTACAAGCCAATGCTATCAAAACACAGGGACCTTGCCTTGCTGCAAAACTTCTAAGCTGCAGTACATCACTGCAAAGCCACAATGACCCATGAATCTCACTCCACTGCAAAGCCACTAAGTCACAAGAATCTTACTTCACTGCAAAGCCACGAGAATCCTACCACACTGCAAATTCACTGAGCCACAAGAGTCTTACTTCACGGACAACCCACTAAGCCACAGGAATCTTGCCTCACTGCAAAGCCGCTAAGCCACAGGAATCTTACCTACCTGCGAAGCCCCTAAACCTCTGCAAAACCACTGTGCCACAGAGATCTAACCTTACTGCAAAGCCTCAGGAATCTTACTTCACCGCACTGACACTTAGTCACACGAATCTTACCTTCCTGCAAAGCCACTATGCCACAGGGATCTTACCGTACTGCAAAGCCACAGTAATCTTACCTCACTGCAGGGCCACAAAGCCAAGGGAATCTTACTTTAAAAAAACCACAAAACCTAGCACACACTGCATGCAAAGCCAATAAGCCACAGGAATCTTACCATCCAGCAAAGCCACTATGCCACAGGGATCTTACCTTACTGCAGAGCCACAGGAATCTTATCTCACTGCAGGGCCACAAAGACGAGGGAATCTTGAATCTTACTTCACAGAAAAGCCGCAAATAAGCCACAGGAGTCTTGCCTCACTACGATGAAAGCCACAAGGATCCAGACTCACTGCAAAATACTGGACCTTCCGTGCAAGAAACCATACCGAGAAATAGCCACGTCGGAATCTTCCTTCCTTTCTTTTTTTATTTCTTTTTTCTTGGGGGTGCGAAGGTAACGGTGAAAACTATGGCTTAATTATTTCGCAAGGAGAGGAGTGGGAAAACCTTCACTCCTTCAGAGAGAGAGAGAGAGAGGGATTGTTTTCGTATGAAAAGGTGTGGAAGACTCTTCCCTTCAGAGAGAGAGAGAGAGAGAGAGAGAGAGAGAAATGAGAGAGAGAGAGAGAAAACCTTGTTTTCAAATGGAGAGGAGTGGAAAACCTTCACTCCTTCAGAGAGAGAGAGAGAGAGAGAGAGAGAGAGAGAGAGAGAGAGAGGTTTTTTCAATAAAAAAAAGGTGTGGAAGACTTTCCCTTTAGAGAGAGAGAGAGAGAGAGAGAGAGAGAGAGAGAGAGAGAGAGTTGTTTTCAAATGAAGAGGCGTAGGAAAACCTTCACTCCTTGAGAGAGAGAGAGAGAGAGAGAGAGAGAGAGAGAGAGAGAGAGAGAGAGAGAGAGAGTAGAGGTGGGAAAACCTTCATTCCTTGAGAGAGAGAGAGAGAGAGAATTATTTTCGAACGTAGAGGAGTGGGAAAACCTTCACTCCTTCAGAGAGAGAGAGAGAGAGAGAGAGAGAGAGAGAGAGAGAGAGAGAGAATAATGTAGAAGTTCCAAAGGACTGTAACTGAAGGCATTACGTGTAGTATTAGCATACCAAAAGTATCTTCTGACATACGAAATCAAACAAGAAAAGCCAAAATCAGCCTACTGAAAGAGCTTACAATGAAAGTAATATCATAATTTCCATATACACAAATATAACATAACATAATATAAGCACCGTCATCAAATAAACTTACATAAAGCGAAATAAAAAATAAAGAAAATGATCAAACACGAACATTACCTGTCTCCATCAAAGTTGGGGGAAAAAATTTTCCCAGGAACGACGGGCAGTTATAATAATCATTTCACATTAGTAGTTAAGTGGGTCAAGCTAAAAAGTTGAAGATTACGGCTCCGGAACAGAAATAATGGGAGGGGAATTCAGGAGACGAGCACTGGAGGAGGAGGAGGAGGAGGAGGAGGAGGAGGAGGAGGAGGAGGAGGAGGAGGAGGAGGAGGAGGAGGAGGAGGAGGAGTCTGAGATCTAATTCCGCTGTCAATTGAAAATGGAACATCCACATTATGGGGAAAAGAAGTCTAGCTTGAGATGAGTATTATAAAGCATGAATCATTTCAAAACTGAAACAAACTACGGATGGACGAATTCTACAGGAGGAGGAGGAGGAGGAGGAGGAGGAGGAGGAGAGTCTGGGAACTACAGTAATTCCGCTGTCACTTGAAAATGGAACACTTACATTCTGCTAAAATCATTCTAACTTGAGATGAGCATTATAAAGCAAGAATCATTTCAGAACCAAAACAAAAGACGGAAGGACGAATTGTATATAAAAAAATAAACAAAAGCCCCTTTACAAAGTAATGTATAGCTTTAACACACGCTGAATATTCCCCGCGACATGCGGACACAAAGTAGCGGTAATTTTGTAGTCGAACAGAAGATGGTCAAGCGATTCGGAAGTTCTCAGGCAATTCGGGTCTCGCAATATGATTGCGGCGCGGTCATTATGCAGGAATGGATGGAGAGAGAGAGAGAGAGAGAGAGAGAGAGAGAGAGAGAGAGAGAGAGAGAGGAGGGGGGGGGCGACGATGGAGAATTTACAGGTCACCGCGAAGGCTTGTATGCTCTACAGTGGCTGTAAAAATTACATTGCAAACACAACAACAGCGTGGATATAAATAAACAACACATACAGTAATAATAATATATATAGGTGTGTATATATATATAAATGTATGTCTACATATATAAATACACACACACATATATATATGTATGTGTATATATATATATATATATAAATACAAAAAGGAAAAATGTAGCAAGACACTTAAGACTTCGCCTCTCCAAAATCCCCTAAAAAAATTTGTTTCAAATGCAAACGATGCCTAAAATGTACACATACATACATACTACATACGTACATAGCCTACATACACACAAATACATACATACATAATACAATTCAAAGACAAGGCTGGCATGCCAGCAACACGTTAAAAACCAAAAACACGAGAATTGAGAAACGAAGGCGAAATATTGCAACAAGGAACCCGAAATACGACCCCTACCCTACCACGACCCCCCCTCCCCCTTATATACGACCCTTCCCCTGATAAACATGCTAAGTGATGAGGTCATATTCTCTCGACGTTCGGCAAAAATTGGGCAGCGCGCGCGCCGTTCCCAGGGTTAATGTTAACGCTACGAGGGGCATGCCCTTCCCAATCAGCTCCCCTTGGGTACCACGGGGTCCCTCAACAACAGCAGGAGCATGGAGCCTTCGGGGGAGGTGGTGGGGAGGAAGGTGATCTAATCCCCCTATCTCAGGAGATAGCGAGAGAATGAGAACGAAGGGTTATCTCTTAATTCAAACCTTTCCTCACTTGTTTTCTCAAACTTCGCTTTATTTTGGGGTAACTACAAGGTCAGGGGTTCCTGGAATGATGTGAATAGACACAGCTGTAACGGTAATTTCGACAAAGATTGCTGCCAGATTTACGGATCCTACTTACAACCTCATAAAATGAATACACACATAATATATTATATATATATATATATATATATATATATATATATATATATATATATATATACACATATACAAACAGTACAGTGATAAACCAACATGATTATTTTTCTCCCTCAGTCTCACCGTAAGAACATAACAAAACATTTTTAATATCCACTGGGTACCATAGAGGCTCCTATTTCCAAAGAATGCTGTATATGTATATGTATACGTATATGTGTGTATATAAATATATATATATATATGTATATATATATACACACACATTAACAGTAATCCTTTGCAAAATATACACACAATGGACAACATATATATATATATATATATATATATATATATATATATATATATATATATATATATATATATATATATATATATATATATATATATATAAGAGAGAGAGAGAAAAAAACACATGGACATATATTGCCACATGATGCATAAAACAGTAGGTTTGAAAAAAAAAATAATAATAATAATAATAATAATAATAATAATAATAATAATAATAATAATAATAATAATAATAATAATGATGACCAACGTCGAAAACCGCCAGGTGCTAAGAACAACAAAGAACACAACACAAGGAGTCCTGCCTGGCCTTTGGCGTCCTTGTTTGCACACTCGACAAAGGAATAAAGTCGACTTAAAAAGCCAAAGAGTTAAGTGTCGAGTTAGTTACACGCCCTCCAAGCAAGGGTCGGTTAACATTACCGAGCCGGACAGAAAGCAACCGGATCTCTCTCTCTCTCTCTCTCTCTCTCTCTCTCTCTCTCTCTCTCTCTCTCTCTCTCTCTCTCTCTCTCAGAACTCTTGCTTATCAAGACCAGATTCTAACCTATGACTCTGTGGCTTCTTACTTACTTAGTGAAGTGGTATACTCTCTCTCTCTCTCTCTCTCTCTCTCTCTCTCTCTCTCTCTCTCTCTCTCTCTCTCTCTCTCTCTCTCACTTCGCTTTCAGACCTCTTGCTTATCAAGACTAGAATTCTAAACTATGACTCTGTGGCTTCTTCTTACTTACTTAATGAAGTGGTATATTCAACGTACACTGTTCTTTCTCTATAATGACCGCCCAAGGGCATGTTTTGGGATTTTCTCTCTTTATAATGACCTCCAATGCGGTGCTTCTGGGCCTGTTTGGGATTTCCTCTATTTTTTTCTTTTTTTGCGGAGACTAAAATTATTTAAACTTTTCTACACAAAATATTCCATGTGTTCTGACTTTTCTACGCAAAATACTTAATTCTCGGGAAACACAGTTTTATATCCACGTAAAATAAGTCTAATCCTTCGGGCCAGCTCTAGGAGAGCTGTTAATCAGCTCAGTGGTCTGGTAAAACTAAGGTATACTTAACTTTTTTACCTTCGAAACACCTTCTCTCAAGCTCTGTATCATTTAAATAAAAAAATTCAATCTGACTTAAGGAACTGGAAACATAAGAAGAATACTTAAGGCACGTATACATTTTGAGAACCTTTTATATTCGTAAATAAGCCTCTATACAGTATTTCACTGACGGAATACAGATAACTCCTTCAAAACTCAGATATTTCTAACTTGTATTCTTCAAACACCGTTCATACATCGCATTGCAAAACAAGACTTCTACGTCGAGGAAAAATGACCCTCCCTCCACATACGAAATATACATATTCTTCAAAATTTATTTCTTGTAAAGACTTTCAAATCTTCTTGCTCAGAATAAGAGTTCAGCTTCTTGCGAAATAGATGCAGCAGCCCATTCTAAGAAAAAATCTATAAATTCTGAAGCAATTTCGATTATTGGAACTTATGCTTGTCACTGCAGAGCCCAATTTCCCGTAGATCATTTTTAGCTATCTCACAGAAATGGACTACGGGAATTTTTATCACAGTATAATATTACGTTGTCATATATTAAAAAAAATAAATTGAGAAGATAATCCCTATCACGGAATACCAGCAGTTAGAATATTATGAAGGTAAAAGTACACATTTCATACCAACAGCTTAGTAACTACTACATACAATGAATTTCAGAGAGAGAGAGAGAGAGAGAGAGAGAGAGAGAGAGAGAGAGAGAGAGAGAAATAAAAGTTCACAATTCAACACAGGAGCTTATTAATAACGACATACAATAAATTTGAGAGAGAGAGAATAAAAGTACACAATTCACCACGCAAGCTTAGTAACTATTACATACAAGAGAGAGAGAGAGAGAGAGAGAGAGAGAGAAACACAATTCAACACGGTAAGCTAGTAACTGTTACATACAATAGAGAGAGAGAGAGAGAGAGAGAGAGAGAGAGAGAGAGAGAGAGAGAGACTCAATTCAACACGGTAGCTTAGTAACTATTACATACAATGAAACTGAGAGAGAGAGAGAGAGAGAGAGAGAGAGAGAGAGAGAGAGAGAGAGAGAGAGAGATGCACCACCTCTTTTCATCTTTACAAATGCTGCAAGGTCATCATCTCACAGTCTCATAAATTCAAGCTCAGAATTACTGTGCACTAAAAAAAAGACCATTTTACCACAAGAGCGCTCTAGTGACACCAGCCAACTCGAGAAGACTTCTGCTGATATAAATTAATAAATATGACAGTCTTGTGACGAACTTCAATAATCTGTGGAACTTAGCAGAACTTAGTAAGTTTTCTGTAAATATAGACATTTTTCTGTCCTTGGCAAGAATTGTCAATCTCATGATGAACTTCAATAATCTGAAGAACTTGGCAGAACTTGACAAGTCTTCTGTAAATATATAGAAATATTTCTGTAAAATATGTTTGAATAATCTTATACTCCGCACTGTGGAAAAAATAGCCTACTGAGAAATACGAATTATAGAAACCTGTGATTATGTTATCAAGGAAAAGGGCACTTATTTATTATTTGTTTTTTTTTTTGTTTTCAACAAGAGACGCTACGAGATTTCAACCAACTTTGGCCTTCTTAGGGACCCCCATAAAATGTAAATGTCATCAAAACTGAATATAAAAAAAGTATTATTATTAATATTATTATTATTATTATTATTATTATTATTATTATTATTATTATTATTATTATTATTATTCAGAAGAAGAAGAAGAAGAACCCTGTTCATAAGGAACAAGCCTACAGGGGATACTAACTTGGAATTCAAGCTTCTTATGAATATGGTAATCATTTGAAAGAAGTTACAAAAGATAATGGGAAACAAAGACAGAAGAGATCAGTTATTCAAAAAAGAGAAAAAAAGAGAAAACTAATAAACTGATAAATAAATAGGCGATAATATCAATAAATAACTTACTATAAATAAATGAAATTATTAAAAGATTTGTGACGTAACATTTCATCCACCTGCACGTACTCACCAAACGCCAAGCAACTTACTGCATTAAATAACGCAGACATCTACCCCACTCCCATTCCCCCACTCCCTTCCTTCCCCCTCCTCCTCCTCCCACCCAACCCCTCCCCAAAACAACCACCATCCTACTGGAGTAAGTAAGATGTTGGGAGGCAGACAAGTCTTGTCTTTGCCGTCACAGAAGAAACGTGACACAACTGTCATGTAAGGAGGAAGCACACCTTGCGTGACTGAGAGAGAGAGAGAGAGAGAGAGAGAGAGAGAGAGAGAGAGAGAGAGAGAGAGTGTGTGCGCTTGTGTTGGGGAAGGGAAGGGAAAAAATCACAGTTCTGTTGCAAAATACCGGAGAGAGAAAGAACGAAGGAACAGACTTGAGAAAATAGATCCCAAAAAGATACAAAAATTTCGATGATATTTTTAAATGTCAGTTAATCTGGTTGAGTCACAATGCCTAATCCATAAAGAATAAATTAATAAATACATAAATACATAAATATATACATAAATAAAAAATAAATAACATAAACAAATGCTATTTCTATCGAAGTCAATAACATTGTTCGCTGATACTATCTTCTCAACTAGACTTGGAATCTATCGATACTAGTAAGTTCGATAAAAAAAAAATATGAGACATTTAACCAACAATAAAAAGACGAACTATAACTTAATAGCATTAAACTCAGGATAAGTTAAAAAAAAATACATTCTTTTCAGAAACCTAATTCATAAGCAGACTTTTACGATCGAATATCTGCCCACCCAGAAGAGAAAATGAATTTTTTAATACCCTGCCATAAGATTACCTTTCAAAAAAAAAATGAATAAAAATTTACTATAAAGGAGAAGTTGCTCCGCCTGGTGTATTTTTAACGCTAACTGGTGAAAATGAAAAGCAACAGGTCATGTTATATCTTTAGGAGCAGAAAATTGGATATTAAGATCTGGGTTAAAATTTTCAATTATTTATTTATCAATCTATTACTTGTTGTTTATTTATTTGTTTTTCTAAAAACTGATCTCCTCTTTCTGCATTTCCCTTTACCTTCTGTTACTTCTTTCGAATGAACACCTTAATATTCTTTGGAAGCTTGAACTTTCAAGTCAATGGCCCCAATGGTGGGGTTGTTCCATATGAACAGGGTTCATCTTCTGAATAATATAATAATAATAATAATAATAATAATAATAATAATAATAATAATAATAATAATAATAATAATAATAATAATAATAATAGTTATTACACCGATTATGGCCTATGGACCAATATTCTGTACCCCCA
>NC_089799.1:5877707-5887707 GCF_040412425.1 Macrobrachium rosenbergii
ATGTCGGCAACTTATTGCAAACATCACAAACTGTTAAACATTATGTCTAACTTTAACCTTAAATAAAATAAAAACTACTGAGGCTAGAGGGCTGCAATTTGGTGTGTTTGATGATTGGAGGGTGGATAATCAACATGCCAATTTGCAGCCCTCTAACCTTGGTATTTTTATTGCAAACATCACCAACAAGTTGAGTACACGTCAACGACTTACTGGTAGATATAAACAGCGCTTCATACAATCACCCATCATTTGCTAAAGGTTCTTTCTCCAATTAAGAGTACTGTCGCCGACTTGTTTTCAACCTGTTTGCGATATGTATGCGATAAATTGCCAACGTCTTATGAAGGTAATTCATTCAATGTAACTTGTTTCCAGTATTTCCATCTCTGGCGAATCAGACTTTAATGAATTGTACATTTTCCATTTCATTTTTGAAACAGTGAAAGAAATATCCAATGGAGTTACATCACAGAATCTTTACATTTACAGTTTATATCTGTGTTAAAATCAACAGTTTATACATATATATATATATATATATATATATATATATATATATATATATATATATATATATATATATATATGCATATAAATATATGTGTGTGTTACATATTCATGCATATATAAACCACCTTAGAGTTAGTTAACACGCAGTCCCTTAATTTTCCGTATTATCACATAATTTATCCTTTTTCTTTATCCTTTTCCTTAACCCTCCTTCAGTTTTCCTAAATTTCGCTGCGGCAAACTAGGGCCAATGAGGTGACTGTTCAAATTCAGCCGAAAAACAGAGAGATTATACAAACAATTTCCATTCAAAAGCCAGAGAATAAGTTTGATATTAATTTTATTAATTCTCCAAAATATACTAAAAAAAAAATTCTCCAAAATATAAAAAAGAAAATTCTCCAAAACATAATAAAGATAATGCTCCAAAATATAATAAAGAAAATTCTCCAAATAATACAGAAATTCCCCCAAAATAATAAAGAAAATTCTCCAAAATATAATAAAGAAAATTCTCCAAAACATAATAAAGAAAATTCTCAAAAATATAAAAACATTCCCCAAACCATAAAGAAAATTCTCCAAAATATAACAAGGAAAATTATCCAAATAGTAAAGAAAATTCTGCAAAACATAATAAAGAAAATTCTCCAAATAATAAAGAAAATTCTCCAAACCATAATCAAGAAAATTCTCCAAAAAATATAATAAAGAAAATTCTCCAAAATATAATAATGAAAATTCTCCAAAATATAATAATGAAAATTCTCCAAAATATAATAAAGAAAATTCTCCAAAACATAATAAGGAAAATTCTCCAAAATATAATAAAGAAATCTGAAATTAATTCTCCAAAATATAATAAAGAAAAAGGTACGAGCGCACGAATAGCGCGGAACTGTTCTCCAATTACGAACTCAAATATAACGCGGATGAGGTGCAGGATATTAATTGATAACGTCGCTGATAAAACAATGACTCAACAGAGAGAGAGAGAGAGAGAGAGAGAGAGAGAGAGAGAGAGAGAGAGAGAGAGAGAGACACTCTCGTATATGTTTTAAGGGGGATGGTGAAGAGATTTTATTTCTAAACTGTTAATTCAATTACATACACACTTACATACATACAGGTGTATGTACATAATATGTACATACATACATACTCGTACGTGTGCATACTACACATACATACATGTTTATATCACATATACACATACATACATACTCGTACAAGTGTATATACTACGCATACATACATACATACATACATACATACATGTGTACATAATACATATAGACATACATACATGAGTACATACATACATATATAGATCCATACATGTGTATATACTACACATACACATACATACATATATACAGACATACATACATACAGAGTAGGTATATGTATATCAAAGCTATATAATAATCTTCTTCAACAATAATTTCAGAATGATCAGCAGACTCCCACAAAGGTGTAACCACATAACAGTGGATTTCCGCCATCTGATAATCAAAATAGGCCTAAAATTCAGCTGACAACACTGGCCACCATCTTCTCTTCATTTTCTCTTATCGTAATTTCCTCGAATGAAACACAATCTACGATACCACTCCATACGTACCAAATCACCTAATCAATATATATATATATATATATATATATATATATATATATATATATATATATATATATTTATATATTTTTATCTTCATATATATATATATATATATATATATATATATATATATATATATATATATATATATATAATATAAATATATATATATATATATATATAAATATAAATATATATATATATATATATATGAATATATACATGCATATATAAATATATACATATATGTGTACGTATGCAAGTATGTTCCTTTATTTAAGAGTTGTAAAATGAAGCTGAACTACAAAAAAGGTACATTTTCCCAAAAAGCGTTTGCACAATGTGCTACTCCAATGTACACTGCGCCCTTGCCTTTAATTTTTAATCAAGCGTTTTAACACGCTGCAAACATGCTACAGTTAATTTTAATTTTAATTCTATTCAATTTAATTTTACATTTACTAAAAAACCTTCCATTCCTGTAGCTCTAAACTGCATGAAACCTTGTACCTTTTTAATCTTTTGTTCTGACCAGACCTTTTACACAACTTAACTGAAACTCTGGACCCCTTCATTTTACGTTTTATAAAAAATCGTTCCAAACAAATATTTATTTTTCACTAAATGACAAACTTTATTTGACACCCTCTAATATTGTTTTTCCTTTTTACCCCGTAGCCAAAATAAAAAATATGCTTTGTTGTTTTCCTCGAACTCTCTTCTATTTTTTTTTTAAATTCTGTAGGTTTTCCCGTGTGTGTGTGTGTGTGTGTGTGTGTGTGTGTGTGTGTGTGTGTGTGTGTGTGTGTGTGTGTGTGTGTGTGTGTGTGTGTACACTAAACTTTCATTTCTAAATGAACATTTTACTATGAAGAAAAATTACAAAACCGCTTTTTTTTTTAATTCTGTAGGTTTTCGTGTGTGTGTGTGTGTGTGTGTGTGTGTGTGTGTGTGTGTGTGTGTGTGTGTGTGTGTGTGTGTGTGTACCCTAAACTTTATTTTTCTAAATAAACATTGTATTATGAAGCAAATCTACATAACTTTTTTCTTTTTTCTATGTACTCGAACTACAAAAGCTTTTTTTATTTATTTTTTTTTCAAATTGTCTTCTACCTCTAAGGCCTAATTTTTTAAAATCAATTTTCCCTTAATAGACAAAACAAACTCGCCTTTAAGCATTTAATTCATCCATAAAACATTTTACCCAAACCTTAGAACTACCTTACACCAAACTTTCTAGTGCTACATTTTACGCTCAATGTTTGTTCGACTTCCAGAGCAAATAAAAAAAAAATAAAATAAAATAAAAACAGAAATAATAAAAAAATCACAAACAAAACAAAAAGAAGGGCCACAACCGAAACTTGTTAAAACCCCCCAAACAAAACTTTGACTTAACTTGACAATATAATTAACTTTCATTTTTTCGGTCCTTAGAGAACCGGACATTTTTATTTAACTTTCGCCAACTCTGTCGAGGAGACGGGAGAAGAATGGAAACGTTCGGGAACGTTTCTTTCTTTACCTTAAAGGAAAACGTTGCCTTAAGAAGGGGGGGGGGAGGTTGCTGTTGATAATACTGAATATGTTTATTATTATTATTATTATTATTATTATTATTATCATTATTATTATTATTACTCAGAAGATGGAACAATAATACTCGATATGTTGGCATTAGATATAGCTGTTATTATTATTATTATTATTATTATTATTATTATTATTATTATTATTATTATTATTATTATTATTCAGAAGATGGAACAATAATACTCGATATGTTGGCATTAGATAAAGCTGTTGTTATTATTATTATTATTATTATTATTATTATTATTATTATTATTATTCAGAAGATGGAAAATTATACTAATATTACAATATTAGAAGATGGAAAAATATTATTATTATTATTACAATATTAAGTATTATTATTATTATTATTATTATTATTATTATTATTATTATTATTATTATTATTTACAAGATAAAACCTGTTCATACAGAATAGTAATACTCGATACTATGGCATTAAATAAGCTATTATTATTATTATTATTATTCTTATTATTATTATTAGTATTCTTCTTCTTATTATTATTATTCTTATTATTCAGAAGACGAACCCTAAGCATATGGAACAAGCCACCACAGGGGCAACTGACTTGAAATTCAAGCTTCCAGAGAATAGGAGAGGGTGGATAACAAGATGGAAGAAAGACACTATGAAAGGAGGTACAGTAAAAGGAATGAAAGGCATTGCAACTCGGGGCCGAAGGAACGCTGCAAAGAACCTTTAGTAGTGCCTACAGTGCACCCCGTGAGGTGCACTGACGGCACTACCCCTATGGGATAAAATGTATATACATATATATATATATATATACAGTATATATATATATATGTGTGTGTGTGTTCCCCAGAGCTCTAACGCGCCCTGGACCGATCGTATCGTGTGGGTAACTAGGCTATACTCCCTTTGTGCTGCTGCCGTTATTCGGGGGGTATTGTTGTTCCCAGACAAAAGGGGGAGGGGGATTGGTGTAAGTTTCAGACGGGAGTTTAAGCATTATGTAATTTGGTTTGTGCTTTCCTTTTTCTGTCTTTGTGCGTGTGTGTTTACGGATCATCACGTGTTTATTATCGTATATTTTTTTTTCAATTACCCCTGATTTTTTCCCTCTTCCTTCCTATAAGTCCACTGCCGTCTTCGACCAACATCTGTCAACTGGTCACCAGGTACATAACTAGAGAGAGAGAGAGAGAGTACATGTATATGTACATACAGTATATATACTGTGTATACGTGTGTATGTATGTATGTATGTATATATATTATATATATATATATATATATATATATATGTATATATATATATATATATATATATATATATATATATATATATATATAGAGAGAGAGAGAGAGAGAGAGAGAGAGAGAGAGAGAGAGTTCATGTATATGTACATATAAATTATATACTGTATGTATACTTGTATATATACATATATGTATGTAGAGAGAGAGAGAGAGAGAGAGAGAGAGAGAGAGAGAGAGAGAGAGAGAGAGAGAGAGAGTGCAACTAAAATAATCTCCAGAATAAAAAAAAAAAAACGTGTATATGAAAGTTATGGAGGTGTAAGAGTCGTTCCACCGAGGGAAGTTTCCTCCATTCATGAAGTGCAATAAAAGTAACGCAACAGATTCCAGGAAAAACTTTCCCCTTTTTTCCGCGTCGTTCCGCATTCCGGAAGACAGTGTTCAGACGGGAGGATCTGGGAACGGGAAGATCTAGGAATGGAATGGAAAGATCCAGGAACGGGAAGATCTTTGAATGGAAAGATCTTTGAATGGGAGGATCTGAGAATGGAAAGCTCTAGAAAAGGAATGGAAAGATCTAGGAATGGTATGGAAAGATCCAGGAACGGGGTCTGGGAATGGAAAGATCTTTGAAGGGGAAGGATCTGACAATGGAAAGCTCTAGGGATGGAAAGATCTGGGAACAGGAAGATCTAGGAATGGAAAGATCAGGGAACGGGAAGATCTGGGAATGGAAAGATCTATGAATGGGGAGATCTGGGAATGGGAGGATCTAGGAATGGAAAGTTCCAGGAACGGGAAGATCTAGGAATTGGAAGATCTGGGAATGGAAAGATCTAGGAGCGGGAAGATCTGGGAATGGAAAGATCTCTGAATGGGATGATCTGAGAACGGGAAGATCTGGGAATAGGAAGAACTAAAAGTGGAAAGATCTGGGAATGTAAAGACCTTTAAATGGAAAGATCCAGGAACGGGGAGATCTGAGAATGGAAAGACCTGGGAACAGGAAGATCTGAGAATGGAAAGATCTGAGAACGGGAAGATCTAGGAATGGAAAGATCCACGAATGGAAAAATCCAGGAATGGAAAGATCTAGGAATGGAAAGATCTGGGAATGGAAAGATCTAACGAATGGGGACATCTGGGAAGAGAAAATAAGAACTCGGGAAGATCTGGGAACACGAACATCTGAGAACAAAAAGATGTGAGAACACGAAGATCTGAGAACATAAAAGATCGTGAAAACAGGAAGATCTGGGAACAAAGGTGGCTGATACTCTGATCCTATCTATTCTACGGTGGCTTGAGACTTTATCATCAATAATAATAATAATAATAATAATAATAATAATAATAATAAAATAATAATAAAATGATCTCTCTCTCTCTCTCTCTCTCTCTCTCTCTCTCTCTCTCTCTCTCTCTCTCTCTCTCTCTCTCTCAGGCAAGAATCAGCTTATCATCATCTTTTCACCAAGTGTCGAAAGCAAACTTTGGCAAACAAAAACATTAATGCATTTGCGGGAGAGCAAGGCATGAGAGTTAATAAAATGAATCAACAAGATTAGCAAACATCTCGGCTCTTAGAGAGAGAGAGAGAGAGAGAGAGAGAGAGAGAGAGAGAGAGAGAGAGAGAGAGAGAGAGAGAGAGAGATTTCTTCTACAGAGAGAGGGGGAGAGAGATCTTACATACGTTAAAGGATACATTTCTTCTGACCTTACAGACCTTACAGTCCGTTCGGGTTGCCCCAGGTCCCTCAGTGTGAGGCACCTCTGATGTCTATCAGAGAATTGCTAATGCATCTTCCGGTATATTTTGCATCTTCCAGTCTTGGATGGTCTGGGATGCATCTTAGATATTTGTCGAGCTTACTCTTAAACACATCTACGCTCACTCCTGATATGTTTCTCAGATGAGCTGGTAGGGCACTGAATAGACGCTGCATTGTCGATGCTGGTGCGTGGTGGATTAACGTCCAGTGTGCTTTCCTTAGTTTTCCTGGTATAGTTTTGGGCACTATTAATCTACCTCTGCTTGCTCTTTCTGATATTTTTAGGTCCATGATGTTTTCGATAATTCCTTCTATCTGTTTCCATGCCTGGATTATCATGTAGCGTTCTCTTCTCCTTTCAAGGCTATATAAATTTAAGTATTGTAGTCTTTCCCAATAGTCAAGGTCCTTAACCTCTTCTTTTCTAGTTGTAAAGGTCCTTTGTACACTCGCTATTTGTGCAATATCCTTTTGGTAGTGTGGGTACCATATTATGTTGCAATATTCAAGAGAGAGAGAGAGAGAGAGAGAGAGAGAGAGAGAGAGAGAGAGAGAGAGAGAGAGCTTACATACGTTACGGATACATTTCTTCTTCTTCTTCTGAGAGAGAGAGAGAGAGAGAGAGAGAGAGAGAGAGAGAGAGAGAGAGAGAGAGAGAGAGAGATTTCTTCTACAGAGTGAGGGAGAGAGAGATCTTACATACGTTAAAGGATACATTTCTTCTGTGAGAGAGAGAGAGAGAGAGAGAGAGAGAGAGAGAGAGAGAGAGAGAGAGAGAGAGAGAGAGATTTCTTTTACAGAGTGAGGGAGAGAGAGATCTTACGTACGTTAAAGGATACATTTCTTCTTCTGAGAGAGAGAGAGAGAGAGAGAGAGAGAGAGAGATCTTACATACGTTAAAGGATACATTTCTTCTGAGAGAGAGAGAGAGAGAGAGAGAGAGAGAGAGAGAGAGAGAGAGAGAGAGAGAGAGAGAGAGAGAGAGAGATTTCTTCTACAGAGAGAGGAAGAGAGAGAGATCTTACATACGTTAAAGGACACATTTCTTCTGAGAGAGAGAGAGAGAGAGAGAGAGAGAGAGAGAGAGAGAGAGAGAGAGAGAGAGAGAGAGAGAGAGAGAGAGAATTTCTTCTACAGAGAGAGGGAGATCTTACATACGTTAAAGGATAAAGGATACATTTCTTCTGAGAGAGAGAGAGAGAGAGAGAGAGAGAGAGAGAGAGAGAGAGAGAGAGAGAGAGAGAGAGAGAGAGAGAGAGATTTCTTCTACAGAGTGAGGGAGAGAGAGAGATCTTACGTACGTTAAAGGATACATTTCTTCTTCTGAGAGAGAGAGAGAGAGAGAGAGAGAGAGAGAGAGAGAGAGAGAGAGAGAGAGAGAGAGAGAGAGAGAGATTTCTTCTACAGAGAGAGGAAGAGAGAGAGATCTTACATACGTTAAAGGACACATTTCTTCTGAGAGAGAGAGAGAGAGAGAGAGAGAGAGAGAGAGAGAGAGAGAGAGAGAGAGAGAGAGAGAGAGAGAATTTCTTCTACAGAGAGAGGGAGAGAGGGAGATCTTACATACGTTAAAGGATACATTTCTTCTGGAGAGAGAGAGAGAGAGAGAGAGAGAGAGAGAGAGAGAGAGAGAGAGAGAGAGAGAGAGATCTGTCAATCATACATACGGTAAAGACTGCATTTCTTCTTTTGAGAGAGAGAGAGAGAGAGAGAGAGAGAGAGAGAGAGAGAGAGAGAGAGAGAGAGAGAGAGAGAGAGATCAATTATACATACGTTAAAAGATGCATTACTTCTTCTTCTTCTTCTTCTTCAGAGAGAGAGAGAGAGAGAGAGAGAGAGAGAGAGAGAGAGAGAGAGAGAGAGAGAGAGAACTAAAACGAAAACTTTACGCCGTTCACGGTCCTAAGGCCCCCTTCTCTCCCCCGTACCCACCCCTGGCCGATTCTTTCTCCAAATACCAGCGTATTTTGTTGCTAAAGTGAGCAAACTTTCCACGCTAACAACGCCGCGTTCATACGACTAAAAAAACGGGCTAAAAACTGCTGCCTCGCGCAGTTATCATCATAGCTGGCACTAAACGTAAACACACGGAACTGTGAGTCTTAATATTACAGCTGTAACGGTGTACATAAATAGTTTATCAGTAGACACGTCCGCTGGCAGACCCTTCCGCCGATTTTATTCATTTGTTATCCATTAACTTAATATTTCTGGTTCTAATAATTCAGTAATTTATTTATGATAAGTATTCATCCTTCTAATACCTTGGACACTTTTGTTAACTTCTGTATTTACGATCACAAAATATGAAAAGTCTCTTAGCTATCTATGTATTTCTGATTCCCATGCCTTAGTCATTTCTTATTTGATAACACAGGTATTTATGAATTTTAAATACATCGCCGCTATATTTGATAACCACTCAGTTTACGCTAATAACACCAAGGTAATACCTTTTAATGACCTCGACATCTGTGTCTCATATGACTCAGTTAATAACTTAAGTATGCTATAGATATTTACGCCCGCAGTTTCAGAATGATTATTTCGAATACTTATGTCTATATCCATTGGATATATTTATTTTTGATGACTCAGTTTCTTCTGATATCGTAGGGATTCTTTTATAAATTAATTTTTTCACTGATAAAACAGTTAAAATTCTTTACACACACACACATATATATATATATATATATATATATATATATATATATATATATATATATATATATATATATATATATATATATATATATATATATATATATAAATATATATATATATATATATATATATATATATATATATATATATATATATATATGTTTGGCAAAAATCAGTATTCTCATACCAATATGGCGTTCATTCTATTAACAGTTTACTCTTAATACTCTCAATAATTATATACGCTTTTATTATTCTAAAGATTTCGTCATCTTTGCTATTCATTACAAAAATAAATTAAATTTAAAATCCGATAAAAAAAATATGCGTATTTAACCTGTTCTAAAAAAAGTATTTAGCATATCAAAAACATTCTGTCTGGATAGCAATGGTATGTACTTACTACATGGACAAGTGCATTTCTTTATTTTTAGACAAGGCATTAAGGTGAAGAAACGAGACCTTTATCAATTACAATTAAAAACACACAAGACTTTGGGACGAACTGTACTAAAACATTTAAAATAAAAAATAAAAAAAAAATTCGAAAAACTACACAAAATTTGTTAAAAAGTTACAAAAAATCTAAATAAAGCTATATGAAAA
>NC_089799.1:5892707-5902707 GCF_040412425.1 Macrobrachium rosenbergii
CATTAAATGTTTCATTATATTTTTTTTATTACCCTTTCATATACTTTCATAATATGAGATGTCAGACTCACAGGCCTATAATTACTTGCCTCTAGTCTTGAACCACTTTTGAAAGTAGGAGTAATATATGCTAATTTATGTTCATCATAAAGCTTACCTGTATCTATACTTTGAATCTATACGATTGAATGAACCACTTTCTTTAACAATATGGCAGGTACGCCATCTGGTCCTGCTGCTGATCCATTTTTAATTTCATTAATAGCCTGCACAATATCGGCTTCTGTAATATCTATATCTGATAAGTATTCAATATTTTCATCTCTTTTTTCTGTATCATTATCTTCATTGTCAATTCTAGGTGTAAATTCACTCTTATATCTTTCTGCTAATATGTTGCATATTTCCTTTTTTTCATTCGTTAATCGCCCTTCAATTCTTAGAGGGCCTATTTCTACTCTTTTTTGCATATGAATAAAAAATTTTAGGGTTTTGCTTGATATTTTGTAGGGTCTTTTCTTCTAGGTTCCATTTTTCATTTTCTTTTGATTGTATAATCTTTTGTTCTGCATTTTCTATCTTACTTTTTAGTTCCATCACTTTCCATGCATTTTTTTCTTTTGCAAGACCTTTTTTCCACTTTCTGATTTTCTGGAACAAGATCCTTCTGTCTCTTGGAATTCGTGACTGATATTTACTTTTTTTCTTCGGTATATATTTTTCCACTATTTCCTCTAATATTTTATATAATATATCGGTATTTACCTGTATATTATCACTTACAAATATGTTTTCCCATTCTTTGTTTACTTCTTCATTTATTTTTGACCAATTTATATTCTTACTATAGAAATTGTATTTTCCATATCCTTCCCATTTTTTCGTCTCTTGCTTTTCTGTCTCCGTGTGCTTTAGAACGGACTGTTAGTTCTATGACATTATGGTCCGAAATACTCGTGTTATATACTATTATTTCTTTAACATAGTTCACCTCATTCACAAATACTAGTTCTAAAATACTTTCCTTTCTTGTTGGTAGGTGATTTATTTGCTGAATGTTATGTTCTAGTAGCATATCTAGTAGCTTTTCAAACTGCCTCTTATCTTCTGCGCCACTATTGCTCTCTTTTTTATATGTATAAATACAACCACAGTCTCCTATTCGTTCTTTCCATTCTACAAAAGGAAAGTTAAAGTCTCCAGATAGAAGTATAGTCCAGTCCTTGTGATTTCTACATATTTCATCCAATTTGTCAATTATTATGTCAAACTCTTTAGTATTAGGGGGTCTGTATATTACAATGTTCACTAATTTTTCAGATTCAAATTCTACCACTATTAATTCACATTCTGTGTTACTATATTTCTCACAGATTTTTCCTTGATTGGCATCTCTCCCATATATTAGTTCCCCTTGATTTCCACTTTTTCTATCTGATCTATAAGTTTGGAAACCCTTTATCTGGTCATCATTACCAGTCTCTTGGGAATACCAGGTTTCACTTATATTCAATATTTCTATTTTTTCATTTTGGGTTAGTTCTTCTAAGAACTCTATCTTTCTTTTTGAGTTACTCGAAACTAAACCCTGCGTGTTCATCACTATGATGTCTCTTTCCTGTTCTGATATGTTGATCTTTTTTTCATTTCCAGAAATTCGTATATTAAAAAATCCAACTTTTCATTATATTTGATCTTCCAGCTTCATATTTATTCATTTTGTGCATAAACCTGCATTTATCTCCATATCTGCACCATCCCCAGCATCATAGATACATTGCTTATTCCTTGTGCTATATCTAGGTGCTGATGCCTCATATCGTGGTGCTGACATTTCATAATGTGTTGTTGGCTTGCTTTTTGCCTTCATCACATGTTGTTCCTTTCTTTATTTGTTTCATTTTTACCTTGATTTTTAAATGTATTTGATTTTGATTTTGGTTTTTCATGGCTACAGGATGCATGTATCTAAATTTCTTATTAAACCTACATCCATTTCCTTCTTTCCAGAGAGAGAGAGAGAGAGAGAGAGAGAGAGAGAGAGAGAGAGAGAGAGAGAGAGAGAGAGACCCTATCCTGTGTGAAAAAAAAATTTTTATACTAAAAGCAATGATGTCAAGTCCAACCTGGATTGGAATAAGGGGCCAGATCTAATTAGAAGTCACAGAAATGACAGGTGATGCTGACAGAGAGAGAGAGAGAGAGAGAGAGAGAGAGAGAGAGAGAGAGAGAGAGAATTACGATTTTTTTTCCAATAGCACCAACTATGAAAACCTGGATCTAAATATAGCCCCAAACTTGCGCATATACTTCTGTTTACTAACATATACCAAAATTATCTCGCAGCTGAATATACGCCTGACTCATCGTTGAAAATCTCACTCCAGGTAAGACTGACAAAATTAAATATCTTAGAAAACTTTAAGTTTATATTTTTATGGTACAGTAAACTAATTTCTCAATCTACTTGATATCGGAAAAAGTGGAAAAAATATCTTCTCTACTCCGCCATCTCTCTCTCTCTCTCTCTCTCTCTCTCTCTCTCTCTCTCTCTCTCTCTCTCTCTCTCTCTTCCCCGTCTCGAAATCTCTCTTACTCTTTCTCAGTCTCTCTCTGTCCCTCTCTAAATCTCTTACTCTCTCTCACTTTCTCTCTCTCGTCTCTCAATCTTTCCCTCTCTTCCCTCTCGCTCTCTCTCTTTCTTACCATTCCTCTCTCTCTCTCTCTCTCTCTCTCTCTCTCTCCGCATCCCGCCCAGCGAGAGTCGAGTCGAGTCGAGAGGCGGGCGTGAAATAAAGTTGCAAATTACTTCTGGAGTCTCCCGAAGTGATCGGTGGGAAACTGAAGGTTTAACACATGGGTAACTCCCGACTCGCTCTCCCAGATTATCGAGATTACTGTTGGCAAAAGAAAGGAAAAAAGAAAAGAAAAAAATGAATGCAATGGCAGAAAAATAAATTATCCTCTCGTTGTGGGTACGTTTTTTTTTCTTTCTCTCTTTTTTTTTTTGGACAGTTAAAGGAGATGGTACCAGATGTCTTTCTTTATCTTTTGTCTCCTGGCTTATTTCAAGGTCAAATATTATTGTGATAATTATTTTTACGTATGTTTTGATAAGCCTATTTGCAATCTGTGTGAATTTCTCATAAAAACACAATTTCTCTTCATTTCGTTTTTCTTTATACAATAATTTCTCCTTAGTTTTGATAAGCCTATTTTCACTCTGTGTGAATTTCTCATAAACAAATTTCTCTTTATTTTCTTTCTCTTTATACAATAATTTCTCTTAAGTTTTGATACGCACATTCGCAATCTGTAATCTGTGTAATTATTTTTTTCATAAAAAACAATTTTCCTCTTTATTTTCTTTCTCTTTATACAATAATTTCTGCCATGTTTGATAAGCCTATTCGCAATGTGTACACTTTTTTCAGAAAAAATCATTTTTCTCTTTATTTTCTTTATACAATCATTTCTCGTAAGTGCTGTTAAGCCCATTAGCAATCTGTGCAATTTTTTTCAGAAAAAATTAAATTTTCTTCTTTATTTTCTTTCTATTTATACAAAACTTCTCGTAACTTTTTTTTTTTCAGAAAAATTTCAACTTTCTTTTTTGTTTTCTTTCTCTTTACACAAGTTCTAAAATCTGTCGATTACATTCGATTGTCGTTTCTCTTTGTGACACCTCAAAAAAAATTTTTTTTTTGTCTGCTCAATCACACAAAGATTATTTTATTAATAACACAATACAGACGTTGTCTTTCCATTATCGCTGAACAGAAGATCCCCACAAGTAATGAACGTGAACACAAATAACTGTTCACGACCCAACAGCTTATATCTATGAATACACAGGTTATATTTGCGAATACACAGGTTATATAGGTTATATTTATGAATACACAGTTATATTTGTGAATACACAGGTTATATTTATGAATACAAGGTTATATTTGTGAATACAAACGAGCAACTTAGGATAATGATAACTATTTATTATTATTATTATTATTATTATTATTATTATTATTATTATTATTATTATTATTATTATTATTATTATTTCGGTAGATGAAACCTACTCACGCAGAAGAAGCACACCAAAGGGGCCACTGACTTGAAATACAAGCTTCCAAGGAATATGTTGGTTTCAACCTCCCACCGCAGCAGACCCCACACTGCGGCAGTTACTGATCATGATACAGAGCCAGTGATTTTTTTTTTTTTCATCGTCATGGGAGAGGCGCGAACTCGCGACATCTGAGCCGTATGTCACGACACTATCGAACATACCAGCGGACCAGATGAAAACGTAAAATGTAAATAATATCAGCTAAGTTGATATATGTACTTTTTGCTTCACAAAATGTACAGAGACAGAACAACACTCCGTTTTTATGGAGCATGCAAAATATTCGAATTAAAATCATTGCTACGCTGGAAAAAGACCACACAAGTTACAGATGAAAAAAAACAATTAAAAAAACTGGGAACTGTTAAACACCATACAAAAAAAGACCTACTGCTGGAAGAAAAAGTTCTACACAGATCATAAAAACTAATTAAGCTGTCAAGCTGTCAAGTACACAACCATAATTCATATATAGCATTTCATTTGCATCTTCAAGAACTGAACGCAATTGAAAGCAAAAAAAATATTAAGTAAAAAATCCAAATTACCACACGATTTTTGTAACGAGATTTATTTTGCTTAAAATTACAGTAATACTACAGACTAAACTATCACAATCAAATTATTACACGATTTTTTGTAACGAGATTGTACCGAGAACTTGGTTAAAATGACAGCAATACTACTGACTGTAAAGCAGTATCAGGACAATAAACACTAAATAAAAATCCAAATTATCACATGATTTTTGTAAAGAGATTTTTTTGTTTAAAATAACAGCAATGCTACAGACTGCAAAGCCGTATCAGCTGTATCTTCTGTAACAAACGAACAGAGATCCAAAAACTAACCTAGATTACATGAAAACCAATCTTAAATGTACAACTGACACACTCAACGTACAGCCAAGAACCTCGAGGAAATGAGATTCCGAATTCACTTATGATGTGTTTACACTATACAGACTAGTAACCGCATTACCATAATTAGTTATCAGTGAACAGAAAGGCAGCAGGTGGGGCTACCCTACACAAAGGTGCAATTAGCGCAGACCAATCTGAATGCAGGCCTAGTTCTTTGGGGGTGGGGAGGGGAGAGGACAGGTCAGGCAGAGCTCAAAGGATAGGTGGATATATTATACCCTTCACTTCAACAGGCTAATCAAGGCTTATTAGATATGCACTATACTTGTTTTGCTCTTCTTTGGTGTATATGTATGTGTGTGTGTGTGTGTGTATATATATATATATATATATATATATATATATATATATATATATATATATATATATATATATATATATATATATATACTGTACATATATATATATATATATATATATATATATATATATATATATATATATATATATATATATATATATATATATATATCTATATATATATATATATACATATATATATCTATATATATATATATATATATATATATATATATATATATATATATATATATATATATACTGTACATACATTCTCCTGAGAATGAGTGAGTTAAGTTTATCACAAATGACTTGTTTTGGAATTACCGGCCGTCTGGCGAAAACATTAGCTGTGGTCTTGTATCCTAAGCAGGCCCCCAAAAAGGGCGTGGTACCTGCCACACTGATGTAGCGATATAAGAAAAAACACAAACACACACACACACACACATACATACACACATACATATACACGTCCCAGAACCGTGTGCTCTTAAATTTTTAGCATTCTATAACCATACCACAGTACAGTTTTCAATTTAGTATGTTAAATTAACACAAGGAGTTATTTAAGTTATTGTGCATTCAAATTGTGCATCTGGCAGTCATATAAAACGCTAAGTCATTTCCTGCTCTCGTCACTTCAATAACTGATAATTATGACAAAAAGCTCACCCACAGAACACCTCAAAATCAAGCTTATCCAAAATAGGAAAACACATGAGGAAAAACCTATGAGAATAAAAGTAAGTAAAATATTCGCCGAAGTTTCTTCGGCGCAATCGAGTTTTCTGTACAGACACTACAGCTCATAATCAAGGACACCGAAAATGGATCTATCTTTTTGTGGTCTCGGCATCATGAGCCGCGGGCCATGAAACTTTAACCACTGGCCGCTGGTGGCCTATCCTATGTCGTTTCCAGGAGCACGATTATGGCGAACTTTAACCCTAAATGAAATAAAAAATACCGAGGCTAGAGGGCTGCAATTTGGTATGTTTGATGATTGGAGGGTGGATGATCAAAATACTGGTTTGCAGCCATCTAGCCCCAGTAGTTTTTAAGATCTGAGGACAGATAGAAAAAGTGCGGACAGAATAAGGCACGGATGGACAGGCAAAGCTAGCACAATAGTTTTCTTTTGCAGAAAACTAAAAAACTATCAGGTTATTGAACGCCTTACGTGTTGGTAATATGAAGTCTATACAGTAAGTTAATTTAGTTTTCCGAGTTGACGCTCATTATGTCGCAATTTAACCAGTCACGCAAGATCAAATGAATTATGGAACAATTTTTCCTGTAAGCAAATGATTCTTAATCAGTTATAATTTTCCCGTTCTTCATTTCCGAGGATATCTAACTAATTTTTTTAAAATTTATTAAAAAAAAGGGTAATTTTATCACACTGAAACTTGCACCTGCAACGTAAATTCTGCCTCAAATATAAAAAGGTATAATGATTCATTCTTTAAAAGTCTCCCCCCAAAAAACTGGGTCATTTTATCAAATTGAAACTTGCGACTACAACCAAAAAATTCTGCCTCCAATAAAAGCCAGTTATAAGAACCGTAAAATCATTAAAAAAAACCTTCAACAAAAAACTATCTTAAGAACCTTACAGTCATAGAAAAGTTCAATAATACACTAACACTAGAACAATGAAACAATAAAAAAAAAACTCAACAATGAACTATCACATGAACTGACAAATCATCAAACAAAAAAAACCTTCAACAATAAGATTCGGCATGCTATTAATACAAAATCCAATCAGTGCTTCATGATAAGGAGTCACGATTCACAAGTCGAAACAACTGTGGCAAAGTGATCTTCCTTTAACAGATCAAGCACGAAAAACACACGACATCAAACCCATTTTTGAACAAGACAAAAAAGGGACATTTCTGAACAACACAAAAACGTAACAAAGTAACATTTTTGAAGAAGACAAAAAAGTAGCATTTTTTAACAAGACAAAAAAGTAACATTTCTGAACAAGACAAAAAAAAGTTACATTTCCGAATAAGATAAAAAAAAAAAGTAACATTTTGGAACAAGACAAAAAAAGTAAAATTTTGGAACAAGACAAAAAGTAACATTTCCGAACAAGACGAAAAAGTAACATTTCTGAACAAGACAAAAAAAACGTTTTTGAACAAGACAAAAAAGTAACATCTCCGAACAAGATAAAAAGTTACATTTTTGAACAAGACAACATTTTTGAACAAGACAAATAAGTAACATTTTTTAACAAGACACAAAAGTAACATTTTTAACTGTTTCTGGTAAGAAATACAGGGGAGAGAGAGAGAGAGAGAGAGAGAGAGAGAGAGAGAGAGAGTTGCAACATTCTCTCAATAAGTACAGGAATAAATGTAAAACGTAATCAATACTACGCAATTTAAAATGAACTACTAGACCGCTCGTTTCTGAAGCATTGTTAGAGAGAGAGAGAGAGAGAGAGAGAGAGAGAGAGAGAGAGAGAGAGAGAGAGAGAGAGAGAGATAAAATCGTCCAGTAGATATCTTTTTATTTCATTTGTTATTTTATTAATCGTTCATTGTGCGTGCATGATTGCTACTAGAAAAATTATTGCTTTCATCGTTATTCGAAATCGCACAAAAACTACATTCTGTAACTATGCATTTTTCTTACCATTATTAATTTTTCTAGTAGCAATCACGCACGCACAAAGAACGATTAATAAAAATAACAAATGAAAAAAAAAAATATCTACTAGACGATTGTATTCTTTCTGTGCGCTATGAAAACAAAAAATACCCATTGTATCTCTTGGTATTTTATCAGTAAATTTTATCACTATAAGATGCCATAAAATGTGTTTTCGTAGCATTTCTTTTGCATGTCTTGATAATATCAAAAGTACTGACAAATTATGATTCAAGCAGGCCCCCCCAAAAAAGCTTCAGCCTTTAAGATATCACGATAAAATATCTGAAAACATTCATCCCATTTAGAACAATAATTTCTAAAGCAATAATCACGAACCTATCGTAAAACCTTGAGGAAAACGTACCGTACGTAAAAAAAAAAAAAAAAATTACAGGACGCAACCGAATACAGACATTTCTTCGACCTTAAAAGCAAATCGCCATCCATCATTCCTCAAGTCACGTTCAACTGCTCGTGTCATCCTTGCCGGGACTAAATCTTCCGACACGAGATGATAAGAGCATCAACTGCTCAGCAACAACGGAGGATTCTACATCTTTGGCAAGCGTTGATGCGTTTTTGATATTCTGCATCCAACGACTGAACGGGAATGATTAAGTCAAGCGGGGAAGACATTCGACTGAGCTAGCTGTTTTCTGAGTAATGCTTCTCAAATTGGCCGTAGTAATGTTTCTTAAATAATGTACAGTTTTATCAGCGCTACAAGTGTTTGTTTATAAAACTTGTAAGTCATTCAACTGCAATATTTCTTTGAGAAACAACAGGCTTTTTATCCACGCTGCAATAGTGTCCACTTACAAAATAGTTCCATTCGTTCTATTTATTCAATTCCACAACCAAATATCTTCAGTTCACTGGATTTCATATGTAAATCATGATATATATCATATACATGGATTTCATATACAAAATCATTTGACCAATATCATTCAAAATTACAGTTTCATATCAAATATTCTCTCATTTATATTCTTACGTTCTAGCTACACAGATTACACATCTAGCTTCAGCGTTCCATCGTTAACAGGTGTGGGGAGAGAGAGAGAGAGAGAGAGAGAGAGAGAGAGATTACAAATCTAGCATCAGCCCTCCATCCTCAACAGGTGTGTGCAGAGAGAGAGAGAGAGAGAGAGAGAGAGAGAGAGAGAGAGAGATTACGCATCTAGCAGCAGTCCTTCATCCTCAACAGGTGTGTGCAGAGAGAGAGAGAGAGAGAGAGAGAGAGAGAGAGAGAGAGAGAGAGAGAGAGACTGTAATCAAACGTTAAAATCTTTCCGCCTGATATTATAACTAATAAGAAGAAATTAAGACCCGAATCATTGGTTGAACATTACCCATTTAAGCTCGAGACTTTCCGCTCAATTTACTTCTCATACCTTTCCCACGAAATCCTTAATGATAAAATATATAAAAGATTGATGATGATGATGATGATGATGATAATCATGATGATGATGACATGTCTTGGATCTTGCCATTCCAAACTGCTCGTATTTGTCACAGTAATTCCTTTTCTTTTCTAGCAAAGACGGGCGACAAATATTTTACTTATTTCAAATTTAAGCTTTCTTAGAGCAACGAATTGATCGTATCACATTTTTTCCGTGAAAAATAATTAACGTGTGTTGTGAATCAGATTTCCTAACATGAAACAGACGAGAGTAGAACAGAACCAGTCGGCAAAAGTAGGTTTAACACTCATTTCAATTTTATCCAAAACGATTAGACTACAAACAACGTTATTCTCGTCTTAAATGAGATTTGCTTAGCAATGCCAGGTAATGTTTACTCCCAAACAATTTACCATTACTTAGCAGTTTCTCTCTTCTTTCGATATTCCCCATTACCTTGTGTTAATCTTTCTACTGCATCTATTCTTTGGAAGCTTAAATTTCACGTCAATGGCCCCTTTGGTGGGCTTATTACGTATGAATAGGGTTCATCCTCTGAA
>NC_089799.1:5907707-5915207 GCF_040412425.1 Macrobrachium rosenbergii
CTGTTATTCTCCATCCAAAAGAATGTAGAGCTAAAATAATTACACAAGTAAAGCCTAAAGGCACATGTAAGTAACAAGTAACAGCAATCCCATTACGCAATCTAACGCCATACGCCAACACAAACTTTTCTCGAACACCTACAGCTTTAACGAACAACACAACAACACTACGAAGCATTTACAAAAGCCAAGGCAAACATAATCTCCATCACCCCTATTTAAGACATAAACTAATGAGAAGACGCTGTCAACACTGGCAGAACCATATCTCAACAGAAGACGCTCAGATTGCGTTCTTTTACACGAGAGTAACCGCCGCCTTCTTCTTCTTCTTCTTCATGTCCTCTGTCGTAACTCTCGGCGTCAAGGTACGCTGATCAATTTAATGAAGACTCGCTGTTGCAATAACACTTGCAAGATCATACTCTCCTCCTCCACACACCTACCTCTCTCTCTCTCTCTCTCTCTCTCTCTCTCTCTCTCTCTGTCATTAACTGCTTTCTCGTCGTCGGTTGCATCATATTGCATCATCATCAACTTACATCATCATACTACGTAGCTCAAGAAGTGTTGCATTATCTGTTTCATGAGTAACCATCAATCAAGGATTTCACCAAAGTCCTTCCTGACACAGTTAGCCAACTTGAGAGTAGAGTCTGCAATTCACAACCTTCTCTGCACCATTATTATTATTATTATTATTATTATTATTATTATTATTATTATTATTATTATTATATTCAGAAGATGAACCCTATTCATATGGAAGAAGACCACAGGGACCACTGACTTGAAATTCAAGCTTTCAAAGAATATTATGGTGTTCATCAGGAAGAAGTAAGAGGAGGTAAAGGGAAATACAGAAAGAAGAGATCTAGTTTATTAAAAAGAACAAAAAATTAATAAATATATAATTGGGAAGAAATATAATCAGTTAACGAAAACAAAAACATTAGTAAAAATAGGCCACTGCAGACGGTTAGCAAGGGAAATCTTCAGTCTGAAAGTATGTGTTAATTCCCTCTCCTCACTTCTCAATGTTGGTGTAATATAGTCACTTGTAAACCCACTGACTACAGATGACTTTCCATTCTCGAATTTCTTAATTGTTCTCCTCAACATTCTACACATTCACTTCCAATAATATTCTCAAATGTACACTAACCCCTTCCACTCTTGCATCATTCACCTCTGCCTGGTTCTTTTTCTGCAATACAAGAATAATCAAAATACTCACTCTATCGAGTCATAGCTGCTTGCAAATCACATCATATATGTCTATATATATATATATATATATATATATATATATATATATATATATATATATATATATAGAGAGAGAGAGAGAGAGAGAGAGAGAGAGAGAGAGAGAGAGAGAGAGAGAGAGAGAGAGAGAGAGATGAACTACAAAGCTATGCTAAACAATTATCCATCAGTCATTCTTTAAACAATACCATTATAATGATCCTTATCTATCCCATTTCTACCGGATATAAATTCTCAACACCGTCCACCATTCCCCTTCCCACCTCCCCCCCATCTCTCGTCCTCCAACCATATAAAGCCTCCTATTTCCAAATCCCGAAGCATCTTCACCCTTATAATGACAATACACTGGATCTCTCTCTCTCTCTCTCTCTCTCTCTCTCTCTCTCTCTCTCTCTCTCTCTCTCTCTCTCTTACAGTCTTTCTCTATCACACACGCACAGAAAGTCTGTCTGTCTGTCTGTCTGTCTGTCTGTCTGTCTGTCTGTCTGTCTGTCTGTCTCTCTCTCTCTCTCTCTCATAAAGTCTCTCTCTCTCTCTCACAGACATACACGTAAAGTCTCTCTCTCTGCATGGAAAGTGATGGAACTAAAAAGTAAGATAGAAAATGCAGAACAAAAGATTATACAATCAAAAGAAAATGAAAAAGGGAACCTAGAAGAAATGACACTACAAAATATCAAGCAAAACCCTAAAATTTTTTATTCATATGCAAAAAGATGAATAAAATAGTCTAGGCCCTCTAAGAATTGAGGGGCTTAACTCTATGTAACATATTAACAGAAAGATATAAGAGTGAATTTACACTAGAATTGAAAATGAAGATAATGATACAGAAATAAGAGATGAAAATACTCTACTTATCAGATATAGATATTACTCAGCAGCAGGACCAGATGGAGTACCTGTCATATTGTTAAAGAAAGTGGTTCATTCAATCGCAAAGCCCAATATTATTAAGACAAAGTATAGATACAGGCAAGATTTAATGAGCATAAATTAGCATATATTACTCCTAGTCTTCAAGACTCTAATTATAGGCCTGTGAGTCTGACATCTCATATAGAAATATATGAAAGTCTAAAAAAAATATAATCATTTAATGAAAAATAGATTGTTCAATATAGGACAACATGGTTTGTACTCTCTCAAACCCAACTGTTAGTCTCCATATATAAAAATATGATAAATGAAAAAGATTGTGGTTTACCAGACTTTTCAAAAGCTTTTGACAAGATCATCATATATTAGCGAAAAAATTAGAAAACATAACACTGTGTCAAAGTTATAAAAGAATTTTTGCAAAACAACTGATTGAAAACGATGGTCATGATTGTTCTCATTATCGGCGTGTTAGCATTGCTGTTTGTGATTATGATTGCAAAAACAGTAATGGGACTCAAATTTCATTGACACAAGAATAAGCGAGTTTTGTGATGAAGATAGGAACTCGTGACGATAATATAAATGGGCAGAGATAAATAGGATGTGAGTAAAATCAATGAACTATGGTGATAAAGTAGGAATGCTGTTAATAATGAGACAATCACAAACAAGGAAGCTGATGGTCACGTTATGCAATGATCAAATAGCAATTCTTGGAGAAGAGAAGAAAAATGGGAATGTTGTTCGGCACTTCAAAACAAGAAAAGAGAACACATGATTATGTTTATAAAACGTACGTACGTAGTCCAATATCATTTGGCATGGGATATTGCATGAGCTACAAAGTGTTTTAATGAGTGCTTGACTACTGGGAAAGACTAATTCTTAAATTTATATAGTCTTGAAAGGAGAAGAGAACGCTACATAATTCAAGCATAATAAAGGAATTAAAAATATCATGGAACTAAAATTATCAAAATTATTAGATTAATTGCCAAAAACTATACCAGGAAAATTAAGGAAAGCACAGGACATTAATTACCACGCACCAGCATCGATAATGCAGCGTCTATTCAATGCGCTATCATCTTAACACGAGTTATTGTTTAAGAATAAGCTCGACAAATATCAAACAAAAAAATATACAAGATGCGTTACAATTCTCTGGTAGACATCAAAGGCCTCACACTGCCTGGGGCGTTATTCATCTGTAAGGTAAGGTAAGGTCTCTCTCTCTCTCTCTCTCTCACTGATGAACACACATGCGGTCGCTCTCTCTCTCTCATCATCTCTCTCAGTCTCTCTCTATCTCTATCTCTCTCTCTTAGACATACACTCTCTCTCTCTCTCTCTCTCTCTCTCTCTCTCTCTCTCTCTCTCTCTCTCTCCACACATCAACATCATCAAAACTGACGTCAGTAGCACTCATTATCGACAGGTCCAACTCATTGACGGCGAGTTTCTTGCCCCGTGACGATTTCCAAAATGGATGCAGAAGAAGAAGATCTTTCCTGAGAAGAGGGGCATGTACTTATCCATTCATTTGGCAGGAGGAGGCCTAATAATAGCGATAATAATAAAATAATTAGTAATAATAATAATAATTATTACGATATCCGCCCTCAAACAAAATCTACTGGTTTTCATCTGAGACACACACACTGATGAACAAAGTCGCTCTCTCTCTCTCTCTCTCTCTCTCTCTCTCTCTCTCTCTCTCTCGGAAACGCACCCATCAACCCGTCTCAGGACATTAACCTTAAAATTTCCAAAAATGGATGCAGGGGAAGAAAAGGAGGGTGTAATTAGGTGATGGGTTTCTGACAGCTTCTCTGTAGGACATTTCTCAGGAGGGGAGGGGTAGGGGAGGGTGTGGGAGGGGGGAGGGGAGGGTGAGGGGGAGGGTGAGGGGAGGGGAGGAGGAAGAGGAGGGATGAAGAAGGGAAGGGGAATGGGGGGAAATGGGAGGGGAAGGGGAATGGGAAGGGGAAGGGGTGAAGGGTTGGTAGGTGAAGGTAGGGGATGGGAGGGAAGGGGAAGGGGAAGGGGAAGGAAGGGAAGGGAAGGGGATGGGTAGGGAAGGGAAAGGGATGGGTAAAGGAAGGGAAATGGAAGGAGGGGAGGGGATGGGTAGGGGAGGGGCTTCCTTGTTAATGAGGCTAAGCGCGTATCGATTACATCACCTATTGAACGCAGATCGGGTCAGTGTCGTCATTATAATAATTAGTGTAATAATTATTAAAATAATAATTACTATAATTATTATTGTCAGCTTCGAGAGGAAGTTTTTAAAAGAGATAATCGCTTCCGATGACAAATCCGTTTGTCGCTATGGAACTTTAGTTTTTATTTATTTATAAAGCAAACGTTTGTGGACAACATAAAGCCAACGTCTGTGGACATCATAGAGCAAATATTTGTGGACAACATAAAGCAAATATATGTGGACAACATAAAGCAAATACTTGTGGACAACATAAAGCAAATATTTGTGGACAACATAAAGCAAATACTTGTGGACAACATAAAGCAAATACTTGTGGACAACATAAAGCAAACGTCTGTGGACAACTTAGTGAACGCAGCTTCACATAAATGACAGACGTAACTTGGGTTAAAATAAAATATATATATATATATATATATATATATATATATATATATATATATATATATATATACAGTATACGTATGTATAAACACACTATATACATATGTATATATATAATACAAACAGAAAATTCCAAATCTTAGAAGCCAATGAACCTGACGTCTTCCAAGTTTTCTAATCTCCATAACAGCAGCCAAGACAAAGAGAAGAATCCAAGAATTGTGAAGGTTCAAATAAAGAAGGTTCTCAGAAGCAGATTCACTGTCGAAAAAATGTCGACCTCTCCAAGCTGAATCTCAAGCCTTTGAGCAAATAAAGGGCTGATGTACTGAGAGAGAGAGAGAGAGAGAGAGAGAGAGAGAGAGAGAGAGAGAGAGAGTCCCCACTGGCCACTAAGGTGGGTAAAACTACAAAGGTGATTTACAAACAATGAACGGTGTCATAGAAGACAATAAAATCTCTCTCTCTCTCTCTCTCTCTCTCTCTCTCTCTCTCGAAGACCCGCCTAAGGGTGGATTACACAGGATTCTATTCCTTGATGACGAATGTCTTTCAGAACTTCCACTTCCAAGTGTTCAGGAGTAGATGACAGGTACCAGTAATTTTTTCAAGAACTGAATAATGAATGAATCTGTGTAGAAATCAAATACACAAACAGCAGGTTCTCTCAAATATACAAAATGTTTACTGGCATCCACTAATACCCTTAGATGAAAAAAAAACAGACATATAAATAAGCAAACACAGTCAAAAAATGCCATAGGATATGACACAGCAACGGGTGTCGAACATGTGTCTCACAGGAAGATGAGAATATTTCTAAGAGCAACTCAAAGACAGAGCTCGAGAACAGAGATATCTCATTTCTAACAGTTCTCGAGAACAGAGAACATCTCGTCTCTAGCAGTGCTCAAGACCAGATGAACATCTCATTTCTAACAGTTCTCGAGAACAGAGAACATCTCGTCTATAACAGTGCTCCAGAACAGAAGATATCTCATTTCTATCAGTTCTCGAGAACAGAGAACATCTCGTCTCTAACAGTGCTCAGGAACAGAGAATATCTAATTTCTAACAGTGCTCCAGAACAGAAGATATCTCATTTCTAACAGTCCTCGAGAACAGAGAACATCTCGTCTCTAACAGTGCTTCAGAACAGAGGATATCTCATTTCTAACAGTTCTCGAGAACAGAGAACATCTCTTCTCTAACAGTGCTCCAGAACAGAGGGTATCTCATTTCTAACAGTTCTCGAGAACAGAGAGCATCTCGTCTCTAACAGTGCTCCGGAACAGAGGATATCTCATTTCTAACAGTGCTCCAGAACAGAGGATATCTCATTTCTAAAAGAGTTCAAGAACACAGAATATCACATTTCTAACGGTGCTCGAGAATACTGGGAACATTGGTGATATGCCCCCCCAACAATACCTCACCCCAAAATCAAGATGAGTCATCTCCCAAATATAAAAAGAAATGATACATTTCCCGGGGTTGGATATAACTAACAAGAGAAGAAGTCGAGTGTGTCCCTTCTGACTCAAGAAAGCACGTTTCTTGAGCACAGCATCAGATTAAAAAAACGCACACGGTAAAAAAACTGAAAATTTACAAAACACGACAAAAAAACTGTATTAAACCAAACCACGCCGCGCGTGTAGCCACATCACGAACACCAGAAAAAATCATTAAAAAACTCAAACTCCCAAAGACCAACACAAAATAATTTAAATCTTTTAATCTTGAAAGTGAAACACTCTCTTATCATGGTAAATGATAATCTGTGGTTTTTTGTTTTTTTTTGTTGCATAAGGAGAATGGCCTGCAGATGAATTATACATTAAAGGAGCCTGTTGAATTATGTTTAAAAAAAATATTATATGGCCAGAATTTATATGATAAGTAGTTCCTCGGGGTCTGGTTCATAATGGACCATTTATATTCAGGGCTGAAATGAATTTGAGGATATTTTTCTTCAACCTCTTATTACTTCAACCTCTTATTACATATCTATTCATTTGTCGGTCTGCACAAACTTTATCAAATATGTATAACTAGGTAGATGTGTGTGTGTGTATATAATATATATGGGTTCGAGCCCACGGGACGACGAACTTATTATCAACTAAAAAATTCCCCTTCGGTAACATATATGAAAATATATTATTTCCGAGGTAGAGCGAATTGGATATTAAAGGACGTTTGCAGCTTACTGATTGTACATGAATCACGGTGATGTGATAAAAAGTCATAATATGGCTGCGTGCGACAAACGCACTACACGGTCAACATGGCAGAGGTGGGTGGATATCGTCACTAAATACAAAACACCTGAGTTCGACGGGCGATTTGTATATGGAAGGCGATATCCACTTACACCTCACTTGCTGGCCGTGTGGTTCAAAGCGTACACTGTAGTCCTGAGTTCTTGTTCTTCGCTGGTTCGAGCCCACGGGACGACGAACTTATTATCAACTAAAAAACTCCCCTTCGGTAACATATATGAAAATATATTATTTCCGAGGTAGAGGGAATTGGATATTAAAGGACGTTTGTAGCTTACTGATTGTATATGAATCACGGTGATGTGATAAAAAGTCATAATATGGCTGCGTGCCACAAACGCACTACACGGTCAACATGGCAGAGGTGGGTGGATATCGTCACTAAATACAAAACACCTGAGTTCGACGGGCGATTTGTATATGGGAGGCGATATCCACTTATAACTCACT
>NC_089799.1:5920207-5930207 GCF_040412425.1 Macrobrachium rosenbergii
AAAGAACTCCCACAACCCTACCCAAAATAACACCCCCATAACCCTTCATCTAAAAAGCATCCTCCTACAACCACAACAAACACTCACACAACCCCTACACAAGTCTCCCACAACCTCCAACAAAATAAAAACTCCCGCAATCGCCCACCCACCCAAAAACCTCCCCACAACCCCCACCCAAAGAAATCATCAAAAATCCCCACCCAAAAAACTCCAACCACCCATACCTAAAAAAACTCTCACAACCCCCACCCCTCCAAAAAAACAACTCACACAACATCCCTTCCCCCGAAAAAAAAAACTCTATGAAAAGAAAAATTTAAAGAAAGAAAACCGCCCAAGACGGCTACGCCGTGTAACACCGCCGATTCCAACCGGTCATAACAATTTCCCCTTGAAAGGCGATCTCGACAGAGAGAGAGAGAGAGAGAGAGAGAGAGAGAGAGAGAGAGAGAGAGAGAGAGAGAGAGAGAGATGGGAACCACGACCACTATCGGCCTCTTTTGAAAATAACGCATGAGAGAAGGAGGGGAATTTTGAGCCCCGAAAACCAGTTAAAGGGGGGAGGAGGAGGAGGAGGAGGAGGAGGAGGAGGAGGAGGAGGAGGAGGAGGAGGAGGAGGAGGAGGAGGAGGAAAAAGGCGAGAATATTTATGGCCGGGCCATGACAAGGAAGAGGAGAAAAAGGAAATGGACGGAAATGGTCCCAGGGTCATGACAAGAATAGGACACCTTGATTAGAGGGAGGAGGAGGAGGAGGAGGAGGAGGAGGAGGAGGAGGAGGAGAGGAGAGGTGTGTGTGTGTGTGTGTGTGTGTGTGTGTGTGTGTGTGTGTGTGTGAGAGAGAGAGAGAGAGAGAGAGAGAGAGAGAGAGAGAGAGAGAGAGAGAGAGAGAGAATTAGATTAAGTTACATTACGTTAGTCAGGTTAGGTTAGGTTGGTTGAGAGAGAGAGAGAGAGAGAGAGAGAGAGAGAGAGAGAGAGAGAGAGAGAGAGAGAGAGAGAGAATTAGATTAAGTTACACTACGTTAGTCAGGTTAGGGTAGGTTAGGTTGGTTGGAGAGAGAGAGAGAGAGAGAGAGAGAGAGAGAGAGAGAGAGAGAGAGAGAGAGAGAGTCAAAATAAGTCAGAATGTTTTGTACTTTATTCCACTGGAAATGGAGAGAGAGAGAGAGAGAGAGAGAGAGAGAGAGAGAGAGAGAGAGAGAGAGAGAGAGAGAGAGAGAGAGAGGCGCTGGGAGCGAGTGTTGCAATTTGCATTCCATGAAACAAATTATAGATTTCCTTTGGCACTGTTTCTTTTACCACTGACGCAACAGAGCGCAGTAGTATGTATTGGACATCCGCTAAAACACAGACATCATTCAACCGCCTTCAGCGGAGATAGAAGAAGAAGAAGAGGAAGAAGAAGCAGCAGAAGAAGAGATTCTACCAAAACACTGTTGAAGGAAAGTGACAAAAGATGGCACTGGATGGCACCACCACGAGACAAGACTTAAATCTTACCGCGCGAAATCTGACAGGTACTGCACAGGTATGCGTAAAAATCGAGAATATGTATGTATGCGTGTGCGTATGTATGCATAATTGTATTTATATTTATTTATAAATATATATATATATATATATATATATATATATATATATATATATATATATATATATAGTGTGTGTGTGTGTGAACATACACGTACATACATAGAGTTAAACTGTTCGTATGTGTGTTTCAAGGCAACAAATTTCCCACACATACATACACACAATAATGGTTTGCGTAATTTGTGAATTACATAAACACCGGAATAATGGAAACAGAGAGAGAGAGAGAGAGAGAGAGAGAGAGAGAGAGAGAGAGAGAGAGAGAGAACAGATAAGAATGCGAGGAATATTCCATGTGGAAAAGGAGAAAAAAGGATTTAAAAACATTAGCAAGTAGAAAGAGTAATAATAATCATTATTAAGAAACCAATTTTAAAAATAAATGTTGATGAGCTTGAAAATGCCAAAAAAAAAAGAAGAATCTTTGTCAACAAAAAGCAAGAATAGCAATAAGTAAATTCAAGGTCATTTAAGCCAGGAACACTTTACAAGCCATAAACTGAAAGAAATACATTGAAAGAAAAATGCTTTAGGCTATAAAGAAGAAATAAATAGAAAGAAAAATGTTTTAGGCTATAAAGAAGAAATCCATAGAAAGAAAAATGCTTTGGGCTATACAGAAACAGTAGCACGTCACAAGGCGAGAAGCGTAAATATAACAGCTTAAGGAATGAGGAGCAGGAAACAATTTTTACGGAACAAATAAATGCTTAGCCCGAGGGAGGGACAAGGGGGAAGTAGAGGAGGGATAGGGGAAGGACAGGAGAGGGAGAAGGGGTAAGGGAGGGGTAGGGAGAGAGGGAGAAGGAGTATGGGCTGGGAAGGGGGAGGGGGTAGGGGTAGGGGTGGGGGTAGGTAGATAGTAGGAGGGGGGGGAAGGAGAGAGGTAGACAAAGGGAAAGGAGTGAGAGAGGAAGGTGGAGGGGAAAGGAGGGGGGGGGGGAACGGGAGGGGGGAGGGGAGGAGAGGAAGGGGAGGGGAGGGGGAAGAGGCGTTCCTCTTCACTTGTCCAAAGGAACGACCTCGAGAGAGTAATTTAACGTGAGAGCTTTGCAAAACCGCCAAAGCGACCATTAAGGCAAGCCTTCCAGGTATGCATATTCCCCCTTTCCAGTAACCAGCAGCCCATTCCATGCCCTTCCATGTCAATATCTCATAGCATAAACCCCCTTCCATCCCCCTCACATCCAAACTTATCCCACTGCAAGCCACTCCCTATTCACACCCCTCCCCATAACAGAATAGAATAGAATACAGAATTTAGGCCAAAGGCCAGGCGCTGGGACCCATGAGGTCATTCAACGCTGAAACGGAAACTGACAGTAAGAAGGTTAGTGAGGCGTAACAGGAGGAAAACCTCGCAACTGCACTATTGAACTACTGTTACGAGAGGGTGGATAGCAAGATGGAAGAAAGAGAATATGAATGGAGGCACAGTAAAAGGAATGAAAGGGGTTGCAGCAGCTAGGGGCCAAAAGGACGCTGCAAAAACCTTTAAGTAATGCCTACAGTGCACCGCGTGAGATGCGCTGACGGCACTGACCCCCTAAGGACCCGCCCCATAGGGAAAAATAAGCTAAGATTTCTTCCTCTGGCTGAAGAAAAGGGATTCCCAATCGGCCCCTACCCTTTTAAAAAGAGACCGGGGGAGGGGGACATTACCTTCCCCTCCCCCCTTAAAACGAAGGAAGATTAATAGCCGTGTTTACACCCGCAAGAACCGCAAATGTTTAGGCGTGGTCGAAATTAAAAAAAAAAAAAAGTGAAACGTACGTAGCGAATATACTTATAAGAGTAGCAATAATAATAATAATAATAATAATAATACTAATAATATATAATAATAATAATAATAATAATTCATCTGGAGGTTATCGCTAAACCCAGACATCATACTTGCTGTCTTATAGACGAATGCACTTGCAACTTTTCGATAATAATAAAAATAAAATAATAATAATAATAATAATAATAATAATAATAATAATAATAATAATAATAATAATTCATCTAGATGCTACTGCTAAACCCAGACATTACTATACTGCTAAACCCAGACATTACTATACTCGCTATCTTTCAAAAGACAGCATTTGCAACTGTTCAATAAAAAAGGCGAAAAAATGACACTTCACGGAGATATAAACACGAAGACTTCTTCGATACCAGGTCACATAACTTCTAAGACCACCGACAGTCTTTGTTCCTTGCAGAGAGGAGACAAGGACTCCATAATATGAAGCAAAACATGTAGTAAGACCACTCGGCCTAAGGTTAAAATTCATTAGCATTTGTCTGAAAGCAATGAAATAACAATGGACATGCATATACATGTATATGTATATGTATATATATATATACTGTATATATGTATATGTATATATATATATATAAATATATAATTATATATATAAACATATATATATATACATATGTATATAAAAGTATATTTTACAATATCATGCTTATGCCCTTTATAGGCTATAAACCTAACATTTATATCAATATTTCCTTCTTGGCAAATTATCAATCACGTATATACAGTACTTGTTTTGTAGGTCTGACTTCGTTTGGATATAGTAGAACATTTTGAAATTTTACTTTCATGAACTAAAAAATTTGGTTTATTTATCCGTCAAATGCCACTGGCGTTCAGTAAGTGGTAACTACACGCCATGCTGATACGGTCTGTATACCTGAGACAAATCCAAGTAGAGGCCTCGCCGTGAAATTCTAAGTTTGTAAAGTGTTCAAGACTTTAAAAGAAAAACCAAGAACCAACGTAAGCCTAGTATCCTCCGTAAGTCGTACATTCCACCGAGTAGCCTATTGCAATTACTGTATTGGGTTCTAATTCACCCCCATACGATCTCTTGACATTCTTGTCACCAAGGTCTAAAGATCCTTGTAGACTGCAATCCCCCAGTGTTAGAACATACTCTGAATGCTGATGAAATCGCCGCTTAATCCCTGAGACAAGCCGCGATCTCTCTGGACAAATGTTTTCCTCAGACATCGTGCAAGAGGTTTTACAATACTATGACTTGGTGTTGGTTTGGCCTTCGTCACGCCAAAGTTAGGAACACCGAGAGAGAGAGAGAGAGAGAGAGAGAGAGAGAGAGAGAGAGAGAGGGAGAGAGAGGGGTTACGTAGCAATTAAAGACAACGGCGTAATGTGGTCACGATTTGTAGTTGATTTAAGTAGTTTTGAACATGCAAAAGAATCTTATTGGACACACTTGTCCTTGGAGCCGACAGGTTGGTTTAGTGGCTACTTGTTACTGTAACCAATGACAGACACAGCAAGGCAGACTAATAATATAACTGACCCAAAAACACACACATACACAAACACACACACACCAATAAAACCGACAAATCACGTGACTCCGAGATGCTGCGGTTATATAGCTGGAGGAGAGAGGAAGACCTAGAGACGGCTCGGCAAATGGATTAAGCGAGGTAGGCCGTAAAACCCAAGAAACACGAGAATGAGTGCAAAAGAAATAGCGCAGCGTGAGTAGGGCGTTTAAAACGATGTTCATGAGCCTTCCATGCACATAGATGAAAGGGTGAATAACGTATATAAGTTTTCTAAACAGTTGAGTCATCTACCATTCTCCGGTTAAAAGTCTGGATAGGTCTAGCGTCTAGTGTCACCGGTTTGGGGCAATAGGTTTAGCGACTATGTCCTGTTAGGGGCAACAAGTTTGAGAGAGAGAGAGAGAGAGAGAGAGAGAGAGAGAGAGAGAGAGAGAGAGAGAGAGACAGTGAAAATGCAAGTAGAAAGAAGAGTATAAAGACAGCTCTGTCTAGACTACCTGACGAGAACAGTAAAAACGTAATGGCGGCCTTTTACGGACTTCGTTTCATGACTAGGATAGCTATGAAGCATATTCTGAGAACCAAGAATATGAATATATATATATATATATATATATATATATATATATATATATATATATATATATATATATATATATATATGAATCACTCGTTCCTGAAAGTATAAGGAGGCTTAAAGAGCAGTCGTAAAAGCGAAGGTCTCTCAATTTCATTTTTATTTCATTCTAACATATATTTTCGTTTCTTTCCTTGGCTATGGCAAAGAATGTCGCAATCTCTGGGTAAAAAATGTCTATATTAGGTAAAATCCGTTTTAAATTGATTCTAAAGGTTATGGTACATATAGATAATTATGTCTGACATAATCATCTATAATTACTTTTCCTTCTACCATAAGCTTTGGAACGTTAGCGAAAATAATCTTATATAGGCCTATGTCTATATTAAATTCTTTAGAAGTTTAATCTAGACCTATGTCTTTAGTGACAGCACCAGCAGCCCCGTTCAGTTGAGGTCTTAAAAGTCTTCCTTCATGAATCTAAGAAGTTATGATACTCTAAAGGGCCACGTTCAGTTACCTTCATTTTTATCTGGCAGTTTTCAGCTGACGGAGTATTTATGGATATCGGTACATGAGTGTTCTTTTGCCAAGTTTGACTTCTCTTAAATTACTTGCGTAAAATTTCTCTCTCTCTCTCTGTTCTTAAATTACTTGTCCCTTGTCAATAATTCTCTCTCTCTCTCTCTCTCTCTCTCTCTCTCTCTCTCTCTCTCTCTCTCTTCTCTTCACGTGTGGAAATTACAGTGTGTGTTATAGTAGTATAGAATTAATTAAATTTTCCATGAAAAAATGTCGAACAGGTAAAAGAACATTTCAGCAATAAAAATAATAAAAATAAAATTATAAAAAAATAAATAAATAAACATCTTTGTCACAGCGCGGCGCCAAAAAATATTCAAAGCACAGAGGCAATCCGTCTCCCCAGCAAGTTCCCACCAATAAAGGAGGAGGCGAAGTTCGAATGCCTTTAAGGGACCACAGAACCTGCCCTTTGATATGGCGAAAAGTCTCCTCCTGCCGCCGCCGGAAGTGACGATGAGAGAGAGAGAGAGAGAGAAATGTACGGAGTGGGGAAAAGTTGGTGGGGCTCTGGAAAGGGACAGGTTAGACAGACAGGTTACGCTGGAACGATAGAGACAGAAGACAGGCTGGCCCATGATCTAAGTATACTCCATGGGCTAACCTTGAATAAGCGAAGATATATAAAAAGGAAAGTGAGTTCTGGTAAGGGACAGGCACACAGGTTTTACCGGAACAGAGAGACAGGAGGCAGGCATTTAAAACAAAACGACGCTACGGTTTGCAAACACGGGATTCACCTGCTAGACCTATAGCAGGCTGACCCATGATCGAAGTATATTCCATGGGTTGACCTTGAGTAACAGATCTATGGAAAGGGAAAGCTGGGACTCTGGTAAGGGACAGGTTACAATGGGACCGACACAGACAGACAGTTAAAACAAAACGACGACGTGTGTGTGAAGACGACAAACACCGTTAGACCTAGGCTGACATTGAATAAGAAAGAACATACGGAAGTGAAAGTCGTGCTCTGGATTGGGACAGGTACAAAGGTTACAATGGAACAGACAAAAGACAGACAGAGCAAAACCAGGTTCAGTAGAACAGACAGACAAAACAGACAGATAAACCAAACCAAAACGACGGTGTGTGTGTGCGTGAAGACGACACTCGCCGTCATCAGACCTTGGTCACGCTAGGCTGACTTTTAAATGTTATGACTTGATGAACCTCTCTCTCTCTCTCTCTCTCTCTCTCTCTCTCTCTCTCTCTGAGGGTCTGGTGAGTCATCCGTACGAGGTGGGTGATTGCAAAAAATTGGTCACATCAGGAAAAAAAGCGAAAATTTCCACATATTCGTGATTCTAGGCGCACTGTTATTAAGGCATGCCAGCGAGATCGCCGGTTACAGGGTTGCGCTGTAATTAGCCGGCTTACTTGACTTGATGAACGGCCTCGTTGTGCTCTACGCTACTTAAACGCAAACCAGCCTTGTACTGATGCTTCTGAGGCTTCTTTTTACAGTAAATATTTAATTTCTTTTTTGGTTTACAATCGACAATTTGTTTTTCCGAAGTCAATTGGTGACGTCATTATTAGACTAACGGTAGTGAAAGGAACGCGCCCAATCTATACATGTGTACTGCGTTTAACTGTATTTTTATATGTATATGTGTAAGTATATGTATATGTAAGTAAAAAAACATCTACACAGCCAATACACAATCATTCAAACTCAAATTACCTAAAAAAATAAACTCAAGATGAAGTAAAACCCACAATAGGCTTTCCACATCGAGTACACCACAATAAACCACAACCAATCCCCAAAAAAATTAAAAATTTATAGGCCTAGGATGAACATCATAAGCAGTATGAACAACCACATTTTCCGGACGGCGAACAACATAATACTTGACCCTCAAAAACAAAATGAGAGGGTTGATAGGCCTATGGGTCCATGATGGGACGAATAGGCTTAACCCCATAATAAGGAGCACGTGTCCCAATGCCATAAGATGGTCCTGCCACCTGCTTCTACAATCTACCTCGACAGTCTACCTCCACAAATCTATTTCCTCACTTCCTTTTCTATTCAGTTCTTTGGCTTTTGTGATTATCCAGATGGCTGTATTCAAATCTTTATGACTGGGATACATAATAGCAATAACCTTGATAGACCAAGTGGTGTACCTCAAGGTCTAGTGTTGGGGCCTGTCGTAATTCTAATTTATAATAAATATTTAACTTTCTTTTCTATTCAGCCCTGTGGCTTTTGTGATTATCCAAATGGCTGTATTTAAACCTTTACGGCTGGGACATAATTATAATAGCAATAACCTTGATATAACAATTGGTATACCTCAAGGACTAGTGGTGGGGCCAAAACATTTCTAATTTATTATAAACATCAACTTGTACGATGGTGTGTGTCTTAACCATGTGACTAACAAGTAAAGGATTGTCTCCAGACGTGGGTTTATAAGTTACTTTAGAAATGGCCTCAAATATCAGAAAAACTTTATAACTGAAAGCATATTGGAGTCATCACACAAATTTGGAAAATGGACTTTTCTGAGCGATATACAGCGTGGATTGCAACTCCATTTTAGTTTTCTGAAAAGAAAACTAATGTGCCGGCTTTGTCTGTCCGTCCACACTTTTTTCCTGTCCGCACTTCTTCTGTCCGTCCTCAGATCTTGAAAACTACTGATGCTAGAGGGCTGCAAATTGGTATGTTGATCATCCACCCTCCAGTCATCAATCATACCAAATTACAGCCCTCTAGCCTCAGTAGTTTTTATTTTATTTAAGGTTAAAGTTAGGCATAATCGTGCTTCTGACAACGATACAGGATAGGCCACCACCGGGCCGTGGTTAAAGTTTTATGGACCGCGGTTCACACAGCATTATACCGAGACCACCGAAGGATAGATCTATTTTCGGTGGCCTTGATTATACGCCTTGTTTTTTTTCGCTTTTTCTTCGTATTTCACAAACGAAAAGTAAAATGATTAAATTTTCGTAAATATTTCAGTCAGAGAATAAAAATAATTTCTTCACTTAATCACATTTATTACGCCCGCGCGTTTTTGTGCTTAATAGCCATGTTATCAATACATTAACATCAATACCAGCAAAGTATTAGGCCTACATGTAATCTACATAATCTTGTATATTTCAAGATGAATTCACAAAAACACATGAAAAGTACATACAAAATACATACGATATTCACAAGTTTATTAACGGATATATTCCAATATTATAATAAATCAAATTTTTTTCTGTTTTTATATTTCAATTCTGAAATTTCAAAATTCCTTTCACAGAATCGTTTCTTAGTCAAGACTCGTTATTTATACATTCTGAAGCTGAAATACTTTCATTAAGTCAAGCCATATTTTTTTTAATACAGAATGGGGTTAGCTTTTAAATTAATAAATAACAATTCAAGTTCAACCGGAAAATAAAAGAGTATATATTTTAATTTCCGGATACACCAAATTAAACTCCTATTAAGCTGTTTACTATTTTTTACTATTTACTATTGCATGCCATCACAAAAAGTCAGCAAGTATTAAAATATTGTCCATCAATATAATGCAGCCATTCAGATAATGAATACTCACCGACGTAACTCTTGACATACCAAAATTAAAATCCCTGGGAACAATATGATCAACATTTATAATAATTCCAATGAAAACAAAAGAACAATTGAACAAAAGAATTGAGCAATTATTATTATTATTATTATTATTATTATTATTATTATTATTATTATTATTATTATTCGGAAGATGAACCCTATTCACGCGGAACAAGCCCACCTAAGGGGCCATTGACTTGAACAATTGAACCAAGGAATTGAGCAATTATTATTATTATTATTATTATTATTATTATTATTATTATTATTATTATTATTATTATTATTATTATTATTCGGAAGATGAACCCTATTCATGTG